>NC_089839.1:238562948-238862948 GCF_035609145.1 Eleutherodactylus coqui | reverse complement strand
TCCAGATATACGAGATCAATAGACTCTCCCAGGTCCAGCCTAGAACTTACTTCATTGTAGAAGCAGTTAATATTGGACTGACATGAGTCACCCGTTCATGAACCCATGCTGATGAGGAGTTATTCCATTGTTCTCCTTGAGGTATTTCAGGATGGTATCTCTCAGAATCTCCTCAAATATTTTTTCAGTTACTGAAGTGAGACTTACTTGCCTGCAGTTACCAGGCTCTCTTCTTGACCCTTTTTTGTATATTGAAACCACATTGGCAATGCGCCAATCTAGTAGTAGAACCCCAGTCTTGATATTGTCCCTAATTATAAGAAATAGCGGTCTATCTATCACGTCACTTAATTTCCTTAGAAGCTTTGGATGTATTCCATCAGGACTCGTCCATTTGTTGATTTTAATCCTTTTTAACTGGCTCTGCATTTTCTCATGTGTTAGGCAGGTGATAAGGGGTTTGTTTTATCCCCCTGCATCTCGTATGCCATTTCTTTTTCATTCCTGAACACACTTGAAAAAAAAAAACTATTTAATAGATTTGCCTTCCCCCATCATCTTCTATGGATTCTCCTGCATTATTTGTTAAAGGGCTTGTGCTTTCAGTGCAAATATTATTACTGTTTTATATAATTGAAAAATATTGAAGGGTTATTTTTGCTCTCTTTAGCAGTCAATTTTTCTACCTCTTGGCAGTTTTGATCTTTTCCTTACATAATTTGTTTCTTTTTCCTGTATTGTTGGGACCTTTGCGCTTTGTAAGTATGCACATACAATTTTTCTGCTTAGCCAGTAAGTGTATCACTATTATATAAAACGTTTTTATATAATACTTCTAATGTCATTTAATTTTTTTAATATGAATTATAGTCGATTTTAAAGACTTTTGCTAATATATTTTATTGACTTATAGTGGAAAAATCACTCTTGAACTGTTGCCTTACAGGTTATTTCAGCACACATGCAGTCGTTTACTTGACTGTTGGCCTGAGTAAAAGGGCCCCTTAGTCATGGCTTTTGGCCTTCTAATCACTTCGGATCACTCTGCATTGTTACCTTATAGCTGGATCAATTTCCCTCAAGACTCACAAGAAGGCTTGAGAGGGAAATCGATCCAGCCAGAGAGGTAAGACAATGCAGAGTGAACTGAAGGTTTTACAGAGATAAAAGCCTTATCCAACCAAACACTTATATCTACAGATTTGTGCCTATACTGGAGATGTCTGCAGGATCATAGTGAAGGAGGCACTTGCTGGTTAAACATGAATTTAGATCCCTTTTATATGGAGCGACGTGTAAGGCACAGATGCCCGACAGGTTGTCCGAGCGATAATCATTCTTGTACTTTTACACAGGAATGATTATCGCTAGTGAATAGAGGTGGAGAGGACTGAGAAGTCATCTATACATAAGTGACTGCTTGTTTACATGAGCCAATTCATTGTTTAGCTTTATGTGTAGATAAACTGAGCGACAAATGAGAAGCGAATAAATTCTCATATGTCATTCAGCCGGGGCATATATTTTGACTGCATGATTTATTGGCGCATATAAAAGGGCCATTTCCCTAGCTACAGTCTTCTTCTGAATAGGAAACGGACAGCAGTTCAAGAGAAATTTTTTTTATTAAAAGCAGCTTAAGCCCGTTATTTAAATATATTAGAAAAATTCTTAAAGTGTACCTGAGTTTTCAACACATTTTCTTAAGTACACCAGGTTCTCCTTACCCACTCATCTGCTGCTTTGCACACTATTTTGTGTCTAAGCTCTAATTTTCAGGTGACCTTCTCAATTTTTCTGTTCTGTTTGTAATTCACTTATAGAGAGGGGGTGTGTAGCATGCCTAGCATTCTGCCAGTAGTTCACTGTCCTGACTTCCTTGCCCTCACTTTCCATGCTGCATTGCACTGTCTGTGGTCCAATCAGCAGGAAGGCAGTAGCTGAATGCCCACCGCTGTGATTTCCCAGGATGATTCAGGCATTCAGACTAAATGGTTAGTAAACCCACTTTAATGTCTGTTTTCTGTATGCAAATATGAAAGTTTGTTAGCCAAAAAAGCAAAATATGATTGATTTCAGTGAGAGAAGTGTTAGTGAAATGAATATGACTCCATGTTCTAGCCTATGTGTAGCCATTTTGGGACCGAGTAGCCATCTTCTGTGTCAATTATTTAGAACTTTTCCTCTTTTAAGATTTCCTAAAATCTATTGAAGAATAAGAAGGGACCTCAATTATTAGAACATTCGAAGGCCCTAGATTGAATGTCTCAGGTGACAGGTCATTGCATCCTGTTCTGTGTTTCTCTAAAGACTTATTGTTTATAATTAAAATATCTTTGTATTCTGAGAAGTTAATCATGTATGATCAACTCTGTGCCTGCGAGTGTTAGGTTGGAATTTTAGATGTTAAATCCTTTATCTTGTATATTTTATATTTTATGTTCTTTGACCAATGGTAACAAATGAATCAAAATAGATTTGAATTATTGCAATTAAACATGTGACCCTATAAAAGCGTTGCTTGTCATTCAAACAAACAGATTACTTTGGATCACATCCTCCGCTGTGCGATTTGATGTTAGTCTTCTGAGCTCAGCTTACCTCTAAACAATTTAATTTGGACCCCAAAATGCATATCGTATAGCAAATATTGGTTTGCACTAACATTTTTGGCGCCCAGCATGGGGCATGGCATTAGATCGACTCCGGACCCCAGCGAAGAATTCAGTGACTTTCACGCCACTGGGAAAAATCACAGACAGAGCGCACTATACAAAAAAGTAAGATTTCTTACAAAGTGTCTGTTTTTCCCTGCGGCTGTGAGGTCATTCTGCGCTGGAAAAGGAGAAAAGGAGGGCATACTGCTTTAATCCTTGCAAAGAGCCCAGCAGATTGATATGCGTTTGGGTAGAGTTGGGAATCTCTATGTAAAATGCTTGAATGATGTCCGGACAACTGAAGTGAGTGTTATAGTGCTATAAAGTAGATGATTTTATTGCCCTGAGATGAGATTGTAAATGAGCGCTACCATAGCAAATTGTGTGAAAAAGTTTGCTGTGTGACTGTAGAGGGATTATTCCATCTCTCTTATTTACTGAAGCTATTATATGCTATGCGCTGCTTCAGAATACGTGGGTTTTGGTGACGAGGGTTTCTCCCAAACTCTTCTTCTCGAACCTCTGACTGACATTCTTGACAAGACAGTGAACTTCTAATAACTAATATGTTAGAGAGAGGGAGGGAGTGAGTGTGCTGCTGTGTTGCTTGCTTGCAATGAATAAACATGTTTGATGAATTGTAAGTTGTGAATTAAGTGGTTTTAGAATGTCTGTGCGATGGAAGTAAAACTCTTTGTTGATCCCTCCCAAGGGAGAAGGGGAAGTTTTCTTATGTACAGTATGAGTATATGTGTTGTATAGAAGATGCGAACATTGAGCTAGTAACTGTTAAATGAAAGCAAGAAGCAGCAGACAACTGGCCAGAATCAAAGGGGTGGAGCTAGATGGTGTAAAGGTATGTAATGGGTCACTCTTGTCCACAAAGGAGGGGTGAGAATCTTGGGCTGTCAAGAAAAGGTTTTTTTTCTCAAATCTGATGAGGCATTGCAGGCAGAATCAGATTAATAATGAATTTACTTAAGGGATATCACATTTCCAATGTGAATAGATGTTTGTGAATTATTTTACCCTGTTATAGCTTTTCCACTTTTAAATGAATAAAACCCCCAACATTAAAATATTTTCTATAGTTACAAATTCAGCTACATTCTTTCTGCAAAAACTTTGGAAAGGGGGAAGAATGTGTGCTAATTAAGATTATCAATGAACCCTTTCTTCTACATATCCCTGATAGGGTGTTCGTTGGGGTATGGAAATATCTTCTGATGTATTTATGGGGAACATAAAAGGAAAAATGGGTTTAGATTATTTATTATTTGGTTAATGATGACAAATTAGAATTTTCAACACCCTGAATTCAAAAGTGAAGTATATGGATTTTAATTTTTGGCATTTTTCATTCTACAAAATTCCTTTTTAGTTAGAAGGTCCCCGGACAATAAGCTGACTGCGGATTGCCCAACTGCTGTGGGCCCCCGTGACCAGCTGTAATATGTTGATACCAAGCAACAAATGTTATATATATTTTTTTTTACACTTGCAGAGTAAAGTATGTTTGCCCAACAAATTTGAGAAACAATTATAGTAAAGGGAAGTAAAAATAGCAGGGGACTTTTAAGGGAAAAAAAATGTGTTTTAAACTCTCATGATATGAGGATGCATCAAGGGAACTTTAAAAAGAAAGTATCTGCTGATATTCTATTGTATTTTTCAGGTTGTCTTGATCTCAGAGGTAATACAAGTATGTGACAAGTTTAATGGAAGCCATTGCAATGCCTATGGAGTTTGTGATCCACTTACAAAGACCATTAGAAGGTTTGTGGGTATGGCATCAAATTCTGAATTATTGGACATTTCTGGAATGACACATAAAATTCATTTTATAGGTTTATAAGAGTAGAGAATAATAGGAGCCCAGAAACTAATTGGGTGATGCGCATCTTGAATAATGCCATCGTAGTTATGCCTCCAGATATCTACATTGTGCTCAAAGATAAGGCATACAAATGGCTTACATTAAACACAACAAGGTCATATATTCACCTGTCACGTTTATGCTTCATATGATGATTTCTCATACTTGGCCCCTTAAGCAGCAGTCTGGAGGTTGCAGATTGATTAACCCCTTAGTGACGGCCCCATCAGGATTCTACGTCCTGGCCTGCTGGGCTTTATTCCTAGAGGACGTAGAAATCTGCATCCTCTAGGAATAAAGGCCCTGCAGGCTCAGGACGTGATAGCTCCATGCTGCCGGTTACTGGAGGTAGCCAACAGCATGGAGCTGTCATCCCGGGCCGCTGGACCCCACCCCCGGTCACGCGATTGCCGGTATCCACCGGATACCGGCGATCACGTTAAAGTCAATAGAAAGTTAAAAACAATTAAAGTTTCAGCTCCCCTTACAGATCGGATCCGTAAGGGGAGCTGAGAGTACTCACTCCCGGTCCTCCGCAGCGTCGGGCATCTTCCATCTTCTCCCCGGCCCTGCCGCCGGCGTCTGCGCATGCGTGCCAGACGCATTATGGATAGCAGCGATCATGTAAAAGTTAAAAAAAAGTTTGAAAGGGTAAAAAAAAAGATTAAAAGTTTGTTTCATCTCCTCTCATGGATCATATCCATGAGGGGAGATGAAATTAGGTACCTTAAGCCCCCAGATTTATCCACGGACCTTGCCCGGCTTCTGCGCACGCGTCTGTAGCCAAAATGGCAGACGCAGGCGCAAAAGCCGCAGATTGGCGGGGTAATTTAAAATCTCCCCGCACCTGGCTACCAAATGTAGCCAAGAGCGTGGAGATTTCATGTGGTGCCATGGTACGCTTTTCCCTGTCACGTGATCGCCGTAATCGAATGGATAACGGCGTTAACGTAAAAGTAAAAAAAGCTCAATTTTCACCTCACGTCAAGGATCGAATCCGTGAGGGAAGATGAAATTACTTAAAAAAGGCCACCAGCGAGGTCCCCTGATGGGATCCTTATCCGCGGACCTTCCCCCAGTTTTGGCGCATGCGCCAATTGTCAAAATGGCGGACACAAGCTCAGAAGCTAGGGAGGGCAAGAGGGAATTTAAAATCTTCTTGCTCTTGGCTACTAAAGGTAGCCAAGAGCTTAGAGATGTCACGGGGGGCCGCGGTGAGCGGTCTTCGGTCACATGATCTCCATTATCCATTGGATAATTGGATCACGTAAAAGTCAAAAGACAGTTAAAGTTTGCCGCTCCATTCAGTTTGGGCCGCGTTGTGCATCCAGACAGAAAATTAGGCCCACAATGGGTATATTTCTGAACACGGGACAAATGAGGGTATACATTTTGGTGTGAACGTCTTCATTCCTATTTGTGCTGTACAAAAAAAACTATTTTTAAAATCACATAATTGATAAAAAAAAAAAAAAACCTAATTTTTTACTTCTGCTTTGCTTTGATTCATTCAAAAACTGTTGAGTCAAAATGCGCAGTACACCACTATATTGATGCGCTAAGAGGTCTAGTTTCCAAAATGAGCTCATTTGTGGGGGTCCTCTGCGTTTTGGCCGCTCAAGGGGTCTACAAGTGAGCAATGGGGCCTAAAACGCCTTCAAGCAAAATGTCTGATCTGAAAGCTACTGGCTGCTCCTTTCGGTTTTGGCCCCGTTGTACATACGGACAGAAGATTAGGGCCACAATGGGTATGTTTCTAAACACCGGACAAACGGGGGTATGCATTTTGAGTTGCAAATCCTCATTTTCATGTGCACTATAGAAAAAAATCCTGTGTTAAAAATTACGTATTTGCAAAAATATGAAATTTTATTTTTTCTACTCTAAATTGCATTAATTCCTGAAAAGAAACTGTGGGGTCAAAATACTCTTGACCCCCCTCAGTGAATACACAAAGGGGTGTAGTTTTTAAAATGGGGTCATTTGTGGGGTTATCTATAATTCTGACGCCCATGAGCCTTTGCAATCTTGGCTTGGTGCCGGAAAATAAAGTGTTCCCCCATATCTTGATAATTAATGTAAAATTTGTACGTCTCCTAAATGGTTAAAAAAAAAATGAAAGTTTTTCAAACGTGCATCCAGAATAAAGTGATCTATCTGAGCAAAAATTTATGCAGTATGTTTGCACGTATTTCAGATATTACAGTTGAAAATGTGAAAAAAATGACAATTTCTTCAAAATTTTCCCATTTTTGGCGTTTTTAATAAATATACACAAATTCTATGGGTCTATTTTTACCACCTAAATGAAGTACAATATGTGGCGAAAAAACAATGTCAGAATCACTTGGATATGCAAAAACTTTACGGAGTTATGATATGTTAAGTAACACATGTCAGATTTCCAAAATTTGGCTCCATCACTAAGGCGCAAACAGGCTTCATCACTAAAGGGTTAAACACAGGCAAATAGTCACTGTCCTTGGTCAGCACACTTAGATAGAAGCAAGTGTTATCTTTCTGTTCTTAGCTCTACAAATGGGTTAAAAGCAACTGACACATGATTCAGGTCTCATGAATGCTATGGGCGACTGGTTAGACAGAAATTGGGAAGCTTCCGGTCCCACCTGCCTTGATAAAAAAAAATTGTATATTTAAAGGAGCTATGTTTCCTTTTATGTCTTAGTGTCCCACCTGAGTCCTGGTGACAGGTGTATGTTCATTGTAAGCCTTTACTAGGGACAAAATGCTAATGCAAGGACTTGGGGTAATGTTGACCATTCCGATAGACGGCCAACAATTTTCATTAACAATTACAGGATGACGACAACTGTCTGCAGCTATGGCTCAACTTTTTGTTTTCTATGCGTGGCCCTTAAATGTTGTGGAAATGGGTGGAGAACATTGTCTTAGTTGGAATGGGCCTCCATGTGATGCTCAAACAGTTTGGATTCCACTACTTTGGGCCTCAGGTGATGATGATTTTCCTGAACTTCAAACTTTGGGAGTGGACTAAATATCAAATGGGCAAGCTGAATTTTAATTAATTGATCATAGATAGTTGCAGCTAGGTCAGGGCCATAGAAATAAAGGTAGCCATGTTGAATCCCGCTATATTATTTTCACGTAGATTCAAAGGGGGAGGAAATGGGAACAGTAACCACTGACCAGCCTGAAAATACTCTGTATTTTTCTTTAAATCATTAGATCCCACAGAACGGAATTGTATCTGAGCATGATAAAAATAAACCAATTACTAATGCAAGGCTAGTGTTTTTAGATTGTTCCAGAATATCATGGAAATGGACAAACAGAACAGGTTATGAATTGGATGACCAATATTGGTAAGAGGGAGGAAAAACCACTGTTTTCCTGGGACATATCCAAGGAGGTTGGAGATGATGGCACTCGCTGCAATGCGTAGGACTGGCTTGAAGGTGAGTATCGACCTGAGGTACACTTTTGGAATCGCATTCGATTTGACACCTTTTGTGGCGCAGTGGAAATTTGTGTTGCTTTTTTTGTTGAACCATTGGGTAAACCAATCTAGAACACAGAAGCAGAGTTTCGTTATCTTTAAATAAGTCCACACAGATTTTGCCGGAGAGTCTCGTGTGGTGCAGAGCATTGGGGCAGCAGAAATACAGTCCTAAGCTCTCGCTCATGACCTCATGTTGTGGGTAAAATCCCTGCATTGTTCAAGTAGCCGACCCAAGGTTGACTCAGCCTTCCATCGGCAAAATAAGTATTCAGCTTGCTGGGGGGATAGAAGATGACTGGGGATAGAAATGGCAAGCCACCCGCAAAAATAGTTTGCTTGCATCAGGGGACTTTGCCTGCCTTAGATCTCTGCCAAATCTCACACCAAGGACATAACGCCTGTAACTGCGGAGAGTAGATGCAGACGGACTCTCAGTAACTAACTTTGTAACACCCAGATCGGGTATGGATATTTTCTCTGTTGCTTATTACAGGAACGAGTCCCTGAGAGAGACTATGAAAAAAGTAAAATGGACCACACACTGATGGGGTCTGGAGGAAGGATAAACTCTTGTGCTTTCCCCGCACGTTCTACAAAATGATGTGACACCTGAGTTATGAGCTACCCCATCACTCTGAGGAGGTACTGTGTGCTATAGTGTCTTCTGTTTGATTTCCCCAGGGTTCAACACTGCTGTGACCGGGTTTGTACTAGTCTGCACAATATGCACCTGTTACGATCAAGACCAACTGGTCAACATACTCATGTCCTCCTCACTGTGAGCCAGACTAACCATTTCAGGGACTGCAGATGACTGCGTATAGCTACCAGAGGTAGGTGTCTTGGAGTTTATATTGGTTTGCATAGGCCTCTTCTCAACTAGCAGCGTGGCTTGTAGAATAAAAACAAATAAAATGCCACCGCCAAACCTACCGCTAAGAGATTGACAAATTAATTATACATATATGTATGCGTTGCTGTGGAGAAAGCCAGGAACCTGGAACTGGTACATCTGTTACCTGTGACTACGCAAAGCTGAGTACAGCAGTTTTATATTTATTTATTTTTGTTTTCTGTGTTATTCCCCTATCCTTCATGGGTTTAACAAGTGGCCGAGGTTCGAGGTCGGGTTGTCCTTATCAGGATGGTTAATCTGCTGGTAATGGCAGATCCCTTCCCTGTTTTAGTTTATTAGGGAGAGTTTCCTTTTTATGTGGTTGTTTTTATTGTTTTGTACTGTTTGATATGCAGTAGCATGGTGTTTTCAGGTTACGTATTCATAGCGTCTCGTGCAGACATGGCAACATGTACCTATATGGTGTACCAGAAGTCATGGAAAATAATAGAGGTACACATTGTCTTAGTCTTTTACTCAGTCAGACCTGTGTCTGATCATGTAACTGAGTGGAGTCCCTAGGAAGTTATGTTTGGTATGGCCCCTGTAAAAAGCCTATACTTTTTTCAGTCCCAATTAGGTAAAACGAGAAATGTTTAGTACCATGTTAGCCAGTGTAGCAGAATGTGATTGTATATATGTATATGTGTCTTCAGATCTCTTCCATTAGCATGAGGAGGAACCTGACGTAGTTTCATAAGCTCGCTATGACATCATGTTTTTTGTTAGCCATTAGAAGGTCTCATATCTACAAGATGACTTTGTTTCTCTTACTGAGAACAGTCACATTTTCCTCTAGTCCTGGCATGAGAATCTCACTTCCCATGTGAGTGTTTTATAATGGGAGTTAAATGTATTTTCCTCAATTCCAGATCCAAACTTAAAGTTGTGTTTTAAGATGACTGGAATGTCCTCAGAAGGACATATTGGGAAAAAGTTTGAAAGGGAGATTTGATGGACCATACCAGATCCAGTTGACAATTGCCACTTCAGTCAAATTGAAAAGAAAAGATAATTGGGTCCATACCAACCACTGTATGCAAGTCTCCATCTGAAAGAAAGAATCAAATACTCGCTAGACTATACATATCTTTTAAGTTATGATTATAGTACCATGGGTTTGGGCTTGAATAATATGTTAAAGAATGATATGTTAGAAAATCATTGAGACAATATGTGTGTTAAAAAAGCATGAAGTACTTGTTGTAGAAAGTAGAACTGTTTTATGTATACCCATGCTCCTATAATATCCTCCTCTATGCTTCTGTGTGTATACCCCTTGTTTCCTCATTATGAAGGAGGACAAGTCACATAAAGACATTTTTGTATGTATTCATGTTTATGTGTATAGGTATGTGTATATATTTACCAAAAGTGGTTACACATGGCTCAGTGACCCCTGGTAAGTTCTCATGAACTGGGGATCATCATGCCATCTCATTTGTGCAGGAAAAGGTGTCACTATGAATTGTATCCCTCCTGGACAGGATGTGCATGTGCGGAACTAACATTGTAGTGCCTCTGTTTCTAAGTCACATCCCCTATGGGAATAAAAATGGACTAAGTAATAAAATAGTGTACAATATGTGAGATAAAATGCTGTAATATAGGGCCAGAGTTATGTTCTGCCTTTTTAGATGTCAAGTTGTCTGAAGCCCTAGCTCACATGGTAGTAGTCATGCTAAATTTTGTGTTACCGCATAATGGTCTGTCATGAATGGTGGGCTCTGAGTGCACACTTTTCCAGGGAAGCTGCAGAAAAGCTGAGGACTAGAGATGAGCGAGCACCGAAATGCTTGGGTGCTCGTTGCTCGTATTGAACTTTTCGTAATGCTCGAGAGATCGTTTCGAGTAGCGAACCCCATTGAAGTCAATGGGCGAATAGAGCATTTTTGTATGGGACCGATGCTCCGCATAGGTGATGACTTGTCAAACACCAGAAAACATCAAAGTCATGGAAACACGACAGAAACGGATAGGGAAGGGCAGGGGCAGCATGCATGACTGCATATGAGGCTCCCAGGTCCCACTATTAAGCCAAAATGGGGGCAAGAGTCTGGCGTCACTTCCCTAACAATTTACTTCGGACAAACCCTCATTAGCAAGGCACATGCGCTGGCACATCTTAGCTAAGCACTACACTACCTGCAACCAAGGACAATCACTGCCTGCGGGTGACACCACTGCCTCTTCTCCTGGGTTACATGCTGGCATTGCTGTCCAAACCCCCCCCGCACGACCCTGCATCCACAGCGCACACAAAATTTTCACTGCGCAGCATTCAGCTGCCCTCATGCCACACGCTCGCTTCATAGCCACACCACCTTCATGTCTATTTATAGGTGCGTAATGGATGAGGAGGAACCGGAGGCACACACTGAAAGTGTGGGTGATAGCCCACAATGCTGTTGAGGATTGATGATAAATTGACGTACGATCATCATTCCAATCCCGTGCCATCTCCGTCACAAAATTGTCAGGAGCCGCAAACGTGGGAATAAAGGGGACGCACGTGAGCGAGCCCAGGGTCAGGCTTGGTCCCAGCCTCCACCTTGTGTGACCCAAGGTGCCATAAGTTGCATAGCAATGGGAAATCCATGTGTCCCCACGCAATTCATTCTGTGTAGGTGTCAGAAAGCTCATTACCGCAATGGGAAGTCTTGGAGTTCCTTGGGCTTGCTTATGCTGTTGGTGCACAAAGATGGTATTACACAAGAAGAAATCAGAGTGCCAAAACATGGCAGAGTTTCACCCCGCCAAGGACCTCGGCCTGGGCCCACAATTTTGCCCTAGTCAGTCAGTGTATTTGTGCCAGACAGGTAAAACACCGCTATGGGAAGTCTTTGTGCACTCACAGCATAGGTGAACCCAAGGAACTCAAGCATGGTATTACACATGAGGAAATCAGAGTGCCCAAACATGGCAGAGTTTCACCCTGCTTAGGGCCTCGGCCCACATTTCTGCCCTAGTCAGTGTGTTTGTGCCAGACAGGTAAAACAACGCAATGGAAAGTCTTTGTGCACCCACAGCGTAGGCGAGCGCCTGGAACCCAAGGAAAGTATGACACATAAAGAAATCAGAGCGCCCAAACAAGGCAGTTTTACCCTGCCAAGGAGCTCAACCTCGGCTCATACCCTTAGTAATCTTGGGCATAAAGTGGTCTCGGATGCTAGTGCAGCTGTGAACGTCTCATTAATGCAGTAACGCTCCTTTTGTTTGGCCAAAACCAGTGTCTCAGATAACTGTGGTAACACGAGAGAAAATACATGTTGCCTAGCGCTGATCCTCAGACCCCAAGCAGGAGGAAGAGGCGGCATAACAAGGCCAAGAAACCATGACCGAGGTAGGACCCACAATAGTCTGTGTGGGAAATACGTGAGCGAGCCCAGTGTCAGGCTCGGTCCCAGCCTCCACCTTGTGCGACCCAAGGTGCCACGAGTTACATAGCAATAGGAAATCCATGTGTCCACACACTATTCATTCTGTGTAGGTGTCAGATAGCTCAACACCACAAGGGGAAGTCTTTGAGTTCCTTGGGCTCGCCTATGCTGTCAGTGCACAAAGATGGTATTACACAGGAAGAAATCAGAGTGCCCAAACATGGGAGAGTTGCACCGCACTAAGAACCTCGGCCTAAGCCCACATTTCTGCGCTAGTCAGTCAGTGTATTTGTGCCACATAGGTAAAACACCGCAATGGGAAGTCTTTGTGCACCCACAGCTTAGGCAGACCTCTGTAAAATTTCTGTAGCAAGAGTATAGGCGGACCCCAGTAACATTTCTGTAGCAAAAGTATAGGCAGACCTCAGTAACATTTCTGTAGCAGAAGTATAGTCGGACCCCAGTAACATTTCTGTAGCAGAAGTATAGGCGGATCCCAGTAACATTTCTGTAGTAAAAGTATAGGCGGACCCCAGTAACATTTCTGTAGCAGAAGTATAGGCGAACCCCTCAAACCATTTAGTAGAAGAGGTGTAGGCATACCCCAGTAACATTTCTGTACCAAGAGTATAGGCGGACCCCAGTAACATTTCTGTAGCAGAAGTATAGGCGGACCCCAGTAACATTTCTGTAGCAAAAGTACAGGCGAACCCCTCAAACCATTTAGTAGAAGAGGTGTAGGCAGACCCCAGTAACATTTTTGTACCAAAAGTATAGGCGGACCCCTGTTACATTTCTGTAGCAAGAGTAAAGGCGGACCCCAGTAAAATTTCTGTAGCAAAAGTATAGGCAGACCCCTGTAACATTTCTGTAGCAGAAGTATAGGCGGATCCCAGTAACATTTCTGTAGTAAAAGTATAGGCGAACCCCAGTAACATTTCTGTAGCAAAAGTATAGGTAGACCCCTGTAACATTTCTGTACCAAGAGTATAGGCAGACCCCAGTAACATTTCTGTAGCAGAAGTATAGGCGGATCCCAGTAACATTTCTGTAGTAAAAGTATAGGCGGACCCCAGTAATATTTCTGTAGCAGAAGTATAGGCGAAACCCAGTAACATTTCTGTAGCAAGAGTATAGGCAAACCCCTTAAACCATTTAGTAGAAGAGGTGTAGGCGGACCCCAGTAGCATTTCTGTACCAAGAGTATAGGCGGACCCCTGTAACATTTCTGTAGCAAGAGTAAAGGCGGACCCCAGTAAAATTTCTGTAGCAAAGGTATAGGCAGACCCCTGTAACATTTCTGTACCAAGAGTGTAGCTGGACCCCAGTAACATTTCTGTAGTAAAAGTATAGGGAGACCCCAGTAACATTTCTGTAGCAAAAGTATAGGCAGACCCCAGTAACATTTCTGTAGCAGAAGTATAGGCGGATCCCAGTAACATTTCTGTAGTAAAAGTATAGGCGGACTCCAGTAACATTTCTGTAGCAGAAGTATGGGCGAACCCCAGTAACATTTCTGTAGCAAGAGTAAAGGCGGACCCTTCAAACCATTCAGTAGAAGAGGTGTAGGACGACCCCAGTAACATTTCTGTACCAAGAGTATAGGCGGACCCCTGTAACATTTCTGTAGCAAGAGTAAAGGCGAACCCCTCTAACCATTCAGTGGAAAAGGTGTAGGCAGACCCCAGTAACATTTCTGTAGCAATAGTATAGGCGGACCCTAGTAACATTTCTGTAGTAAAAGTATAGGCGGGGTCCAGTAACATTTCTGTAGCAGAAGTATAGGCAGACCCCAGAAACATTTCCGTAGCAAGAGTACAGGCGAACCCCTCAAACCATTTAGTAGAAGAGCTGTAGGCAGACCCCAGTAACATTTCTGTAGCAAAAGTATAGGCAGACCCCAGTAACATTTCTGTAGCAAAAGTATAGGTAGACCCCTGTAACATTTCTGTACCAAGAGTATAGGCATACCCCAGTAATATTTCTGTAGCAGAAGTATAGGTGGATCCCAGTAACATTTCTGTAGTAAAAGTATAGGCAGACCCCAGTAATATGTCTGTAGCAGAAGTATAGGCGAACCCCAGTACCATTTCTGTAGCAAGAGTATAGGCAGACCCCTCAAACCATTCAGTAGAAGAGGTATAGGCGGACCCCTGTAACATTTCTGTAGCAAGAGTAAAGGCGAACCCCTCAAACCATTCAGTGGAAAAGGTGTAGGCAGACCCCAGTAACATTTCTGCAGCAATAGTATAGGCGGACCCCAGTAACATTTCTGTAGTAAAAGTATAGGCGGGGGCCAGTAACATTTCTGTAGCAGAAGTATAGGCAGACCCCAGAAACATTTCTGTAGCAAGAGTATAGGCTGGCCCCTGTAACATTTCTGTAGCAAGAGTATAGGCGGACCCCAGTATCATTTCTGTAGTAAAAGTATAGGCAAACCCCTGTAACATTTCTGTACCAAGAGTATAGGCAGACCCCAGTAATATTTCTGTAGTAAAAGTATAGGCGGACCCCAGTAACATTTCTGTAGCAGAAGTATAGGCGGACCCCAGTAACATTTCTGTATTTAAAGTATAGGCTGGGGCCAGTAACATTTCTGTAGCAGAAGTATAGGCAGACCCCAGAAATATTTCTGTAGCAAGAGTATAGGCGGACCCCAGTATCATTTCTGTAGTAAAAGTATAGGCGAACCCCTGTAACATTTCTGTACCAAGAGTATAGCAGACCCTAGTAACATTGCTGTAGTAAAAGTATAGGCGGACCCCAGTAACATTTCTGTAGCAAGAGTATAGGCGAACCCCTCAAACCATTCAGTAGAAAAGGTGTAGGCGGACCCCAGTAACATTTCTGTAGTAAAAGTATAGGCGAACCCCTGTAACATTTCTGTACCAAGAGTATAGGCCGACCCCAGTAACATTTCTGTAGCAGAAGTATAGGCGGACCCAGTAACATTTCTGTAGTAAAATTATAGGTGGACCTCAGTAACATTTCTGTAGCAAGAGTGTTGGCGAACCCCTGAAACATTGGTGTACCAAGAGTATAGGCGAGGGCCAGAAAAATTGTGGTACCAAGAGTACAAGTTCACCCCTGAAAGATTGCTCAACCGCGAGGGCAGGTGAAACCCATAAACATTTTTTAAAGATACAGTGCGCTGTTGCTTAATTTGTAACAGAGCCTGGAGGCAGCCCTGTGAAAAAAATTGGTTTCCGTTAAAGTATCAATATTTTTGAAACTTTGAAAAATTGTAAAAAAAAAATATAAACAGAACCTTTTGGGCCGCAGAAAAATTGGCAGTTCAGCGTGATGACATGCTGTTTTAGGAGGAGGAGGAGTAATAATATCCGAAAGTGATTGACAAAGTAATTCCCTCTTTTTTATAGTGATAGAGGATGCATTTTTCTCCTGTTGCAGCGAAAAGAAACATTAGGTTCCGCTGCTTTCTACTGGTGAAGAAGAGAAGTCTTGGGAAATCCAGGCTTAGTTCATCTTTATGAGTGTAAGCATGTCAGCACTGGCAGTTGATAGGCAGGTACACTTATCCGTGATGATTCCCCACAGCTGCACTGAACACCCTCTCTGACTAGACACTAGCGGCAGGGCAGGCCAGCACCTCCAGGGCGTACAGCGCAAGTTTGTGCCACGTGTCCAGCTTTGACACCCAATAGTTGTATGGAGCAGAGGCATCACAGAGGACGGTGGTACGATCGGCTACATACTCCCTCACCATCTTTTTACAGTGCTCCCTCCGACTCAGCCTTAACTGGGCAGTGGTGACTCTGTCTTGCTGGGGAGCCATAAAGCTGTCAAAGGCCTTGGAGAGTGTTCCCCTGCCTGCACTGGACATGCTGCCTGATCCCCACGCTTCCCCTGCTACTTGGCCCTTGGAACTACGTCTTCTGCTACTAGAGCTGTCAGATGGGAACTTTAGCATCATTTTTTCCACCAGGGCCCTGTGGTATTGCATCACTCTCGTACCCCTTCCCTCTTCAGGAATAAGAATGGAAAGGCTCTCCTTATACTGTGGGTCGAGAAGGGTGGCCAGAATGAGTCTAACGCAAGAGTCACGGGAAAGGCAGCCTAACATGAAGTCAACCATGTGTGCCAGGGTACCAGTACGCAACACATCACTGTCCTCACTAGGAGGATGCTCCATCTCCTCCTCTACAGCCCATACACGCTGAACAGATGAGAGGCAAGCAGCATGGTTGCCCTCTGCAGTGTGGCCAGCTGTCTCTTCCCCCTCCTCCAAAATGCGCTGAGATATAGACATGAGGGTGGTCTGGCTATCAAGTGATATACTGTCATCCGCCGTCTCCTGTTCCAACCACAAAGCGTCAGCCTTTATGCTTTGCAGCGAACTTCTCAGCAAGCAAAGCAGCAAGATGGTAACGTTAATGATCGCCGCTCACCATCTGGGTAGACTCCTCAAAGTTTCCGAGGACCTGGCAGATATCTGCCATCCATGCCCACACATCAGTAAAGAATTACGGAGGCTGACTACCACTCCGCCGCCAATGTTGCATCTGGTATTCCACTATTGCTTTACGCTGCTCGTACAGCCTGGCCAACATGTGCAGTGTAGAATTCCAGCATGTGGGCACGTCGCATAGCAGTCGGTGCTCTGGCAGCTGAAACCGACGTTGCAGCGTCTTCAGGGTGGCAGCGTCTGCGGTTGACTAGCAGAAATGTGTGCAGATGCGGCGCACCTTGCAGAGCAGGTCAGACAAGTGGGGTAGTTTTTCAGAAACCGCTGAACCACCAGATTGAAGATGTGGGCCAGGCATAGCACGTGTGTGAGGCTGCCGAGCTGCAGAGCCGCCACCAGGTTACGTCCGTTGTTACACACGACCATGCCCAGTTGGAGGCTCAGCAGCAAAAGCCAGAGGTTGGTCTGCTCTGTCAGACCCTGCAGAAGCTCACAGGTCGTCTGCCTCTTGTCACCTAAGCTGATTAGTTTCAGCATGGCTTGCTGACGCTTGCCCTCCGCTGTGCTGCCGCGCCGTGCACTACCGACTGCGACGTTCTCACACTTCTGAATTGAGAGGTAGAGGTAGCGGAGGAGGATGAGAGGGAAGGTTTGGAGGAGGTGGCATAAAACAGCACAGATACCAGCACCGAGGTAGGACCCGCTATTCTGGGTGTCAGTAGGGTGTGAGCGGTCCCAGGCTCTGACTCGGTCCCAGCCTCCACCAAGTTCACCCAATGTGCCGTCAGGGAGATATAGTGGCCCTGCCCGCCAGTACTTGTCCACATGTCCAGGATTAAGTAGACCTTCCCAGTAACCGCGTTGGTGAGGGCACGATTTATGTTGCGGGAGACGTGCTGGTGTAGGGCTGGGACGGCACACCGGGAAAAATAGTGGCGACCGAGGACCGAGGGAACACCCCTGCCATCATGTTTTTGAAAGCCTGTACAGCAGCATCTCCAGGCTGATTAATTTGGCAATGTGCACGTTTAAAGCTTGTGCATGCGGGTGAGTGGAGGCGTATTTGCACTTTCGCTCCAACGGTTGTGTTAGCAACAGCTGAACGCTGCACTCAGAGACATTGCTGAATGGAGTAGAGGACAGTGGAGGTGAGGGTGTGCCTGTGTCCTGGGAGGGGGATTAGATCTGTGGCAGGTTGGGGCACAGGGGAAGCGGCAGTGGTGTGACCTGGAGGCGGTGGGGGATTCTTCGCTCTGGCCCTACCTCTACCCCTGGCCACTCCACTGCCTTTTCCAACCTGTCCTGCTGCTGCACTTGCCTCCCCCTCTGAGCCCTGTCCTTAGTAGACTTAGCAAACCAGGTGGGGTCAGTCACCTCATTGTCCAGCTGCTCTTCCTCCGAATCCTTTGTGCGCTCCTCCCTCGGACTTACTGACCTTACTACTACCTCACTGACAGACAACTGTGTGTCATCATCCTCATCCGCAAAAAGCTCTTGAGATAGTTGCCGGAAGTCCCCAGCCTCATCACCCAGAACTTTCCAAAGGTTGGGCATTGGTCACGACAAACTCCTCAGGTGAGAGAGGAACAGTTTTTTTCCCACTCATGGCAGGGACCCGAGAACAGTTCCTGGGAGTCTGCCTGCTCATCAGAATATGTCATTTTCATGGAGGAGGAAGGAGGATCAGCAGCCAGAGGATTCAGAGTTGCAGTCCCTAGGCCGGGAGTAGTGGACTGTGTAGAAGACTGGGTGGTCGATACATTGCTGGACGCATTTCCTGCCATCCACGACAGGACCTGCTTACACTGCTGTGTTTGTAATAAAGGTCTACCACGCGGACCCGTAAATTGTGATATGAAGCTGGGCAGCCCAGAAACCTGCCTCTCTCTTAATCCCGCAGCAGCCGGCTGCGATTCACCACGCCCAGGAACTCGGCCTGTGCCCACACCCTCACTTGGACGTCCGCGACCCTTACCCCTACTCTTCATCATGGCGGATTAAGAATAGAGCAGGGCCCAAATAAATTACCCCACTGTAGAGCACTGACAACTGTGGCTTAATTCACCGCACACAGAGACTTGTAGATAGCAGAGGCTCTATGCAGTGACTTGAAAAAATTAACCCGCTGTCTTGTACTGATACCTAGGGGTGATTTACTGCTCGCAGAGACTTGTAGATAAGAGAGGCTGTATGGAGTGGGAGAAGACTCTAAAGCCAGTGGATAGTGCTGGTAATTGCGGCTATCTCAACCCCACCAAGGAAAGGGTATTGTGAGACGCTCTGCATAGCGGCAGAGCTGAAATACTTTGCAGTGGCCCAGGAAATATTACAGTACTGTTTAGCGGTGAGACCTCTGTCTAATGCACTTCAGACACAAAACGGTATAACGGAAGTCATTTGCAGTAGGCTAGGAAATATTAGAGAGCAATTTCACGGTGAGAGCTGGTTGTACGGCACTGCAGGCTGAGAACGCAATTACTGAAAGGCTGGGAACTGGCCTAGATGCGTAATACAAAAATTGATGCACTTCTACTCCCAGCCATCCACAACTATAATGCACACGGTCAGATGTAGCCCTAAGAAGGACCATTGGGGTTCTTGAAGACAGTATCCTACTCTAACACTTTCCCTATATAAGCAGCTCTTTCCCTAAACTTTGCATAATACACTGCAGACTGAGAACGCTATAGTTGAAATGGCCTGCACAGCCCGAGATGCTTAAAAAAAACTAAATGGTGCACTACTGCTCCCAGCCAGCCACAACAGTAATGCACACTATGAAGAGTAGCCCTAAGAAGGACCGTTGGGGTTCTTGAAGACAGGATCCTACTCTAACACTTTCCCTATAGCAGCAGCAGCAGCACTTTCCCTAACCTCTGCCAGCATGCGTCTTAGGCGAGAACTGATCTCGCCAGCCACTCACTACTGTGGGGTGGGATAAGGCTGGCACGTCACAGCAGGAAGTGGTAATGCCTTCCCCGCATGTCTATTGGCTAGAAAATGGCGCTAAACATGCGAGGAAGGAAATGCAATGGACTCAAGTACCGCGTGGTGTTCGTCTCGAGTAACGAGCATCTCAAGTTCCCTAATGCTCGAACGAGTGTGCTCGCTCATCCCTACTGAGGACAATAGTAAGCCTCATGTAATGTTTATAGACATGGCCTACTAGTTGATTTTATTTGCCCAATCATGGTACGGGTGAGAAATCAGTTAATGCAAGTTACCGATTGTCTAGATTATAAAATTTTCTGAATATTAGGACTAACTAATCAACTAATGCAATTCAAGAATTAATACATTTTGTTGTTAACTAATATACAATAGTGCTAGTATGTTTTATATTTTGTTACACTTACCGTATATTCTGGCGTATAAGACGACCTTTTAACCCCGAAAAATCTTCTCTGCAGTCAGGGGTCGTCTTATACGCCGCCTATACAAAAAAAAAAGTGTAAAAAAACCCCACAGTACTCACCTCCCCCGGCGTTCTGCGGCGCTGCTGCAGGCTGTTGCTCCCTCCTTGTCCCCGACAGAGCATTGCTTTCTGGATGCGGGGCTTGAAATCCTCGCCTCCAAAAAGCTAATGCTGTGATTGGCTAACTCACGCGCCATCAGCCAATCACAGCCATTCAATGGGCATCATTGAATGGCTGTGATTGGCTGACACAGCATGAGTTAGCCAATCACAGCCATTCAATAATGTTATTGAATAGCTGTGATTGACTGACGGTGCGCGAGTTAGCCAATCACAGCATCAGCTTTCTGGAGGCGGGGATTTCAAGCCCCGCATCCAGAAAGCAATGCTCTGTCGGGGACGAGGAGGGAGTGACAGCCTTTAGCAGCGCCGCAGACTGCCGGAGGAGGTGAGTACTGTTTTTTTTTTTTTACACGGTATTCCAGGTATATAAGGCGACAGTTGGGGGGTCGTCTTATACGCCGGAATATACGGTAGGTATTCTGCGGCATCGAACACCTGACTACAATTTAGAGCTACAGGGAATCCTGTGTGCTGGTTGGAGCCTGTCATAGACATTCCACTCTGCTGTGATGCTCGGGAAGCATCACTAGTGGGGTCTGCTCGCCTCGAGTAACGAGCATCTCGAACAAGCTAATACTCGAATGAGTATCAAGCTCGGACGAGTACGCTCGCTCATCTCTAGTTAAATCCTTTGTCTTGTATATTTTATATTTTGTTTATGTTCTTTGACCAATATTAAAAAGAATTATAATAGATTTGAATTATAGTAATTGAACATGTGACCCTATAAAAAATTGTTACCGCAAGCTTTCAAACCTACTTAAGGTTCTTCCTCGGGTACTTAGGTGCCATTTACACAGATGATTATTGCGCAAAATTCATTCATACGTCTCAGTGCAAAACATTGTTTATTATTCGTTTGTCATTCACTTACAACCAGCATAAAAAGCATTGCTGGATTGCTGACTTCTCAGTGCGTGTAAATGCTCCCTGCTCAGTGTTTCACAAAGAATGTGAAGCTCTGAGCGAGAAGCCATTTTTTTTCAGCTGCTATACAAGTCTATGGCAGCTTTCTGAGTAACATGGATTAAGGTAGGGTAAGACCTACCCTTTTGCTGACAAAAAAAACAAGTTTGTCCAAACAAAACCATTGAAATCAAAGGCATCACTTTGTCACGCTATTCTAGCGAGATTTTCACATGCAGAAATACCCTCGAAAATATGTTCATTCGGGGGGCGGAGCCTGGACGCCGAGCGCAATGGCTGCTTGATAGCTGCGCTCCCACAAACGGGCACCCACGGCACCGTACAGCAGCGCCCAGCCGATAAAAAGATGGGCAAAACAAACAAGGAGAAGAGCACTGACCTGCAGGGCACCCCTCGCCCATCCAAAACGCAAGCTGACATGAGGGGTTTCTTCAAGGATCGCTCCTCTCGCTCCCCGCGGCCCCCGGCGAAGATGGCGCCGGCACGAGCGCTCGCTCCCGCTCTCAGCCATGAGGAAGAAGGGGAGCAGTCCTCGGAGGAGGAAGATGGTGAGTCCATATCCAGGGGCTTCATGAAGAACCTGTTATCAGAAGCCCTGCGCCCCATTAGTGCTGATTTAGCAGAGATTAAAGAAGATTTCAAACAAATAGGGCACAGGGTGGAAGATCTTGAGCCCTCCTCTGCAGCCTTTGCTTCTCACTCTCTGCAAATGGAGCAAGCCTTAAAGGAACAGCACCTGCATTTAAATAGGTCTCTCCTGCTCCAGGAAGACTTAGAAAACAGGAACAGGCGGAATAATTTGCGCTTTAAAGGCATCCCTGAATCTTATGCAAACGAATGCCTTGATAAAGTCGCTAAAGTTATTTTTGCCGCCGTATTGGGAGAGGAGAGATCGTCCACTATTTGCGTTGAGAGGATTCATCGGGCCCTCAGAACGCCGTCGGGCCCCTCTGAACCGCCAAGGGACGTTATTTGTAAATTATTGTCCTTCTCAGACGCAGTAGCGGTCCTTCGGGCGGCCAGAACCTTTAAGGATCTGAAGTTCGAAGGAGCGCCTATCTCGATCTTCCAGGACCTGGCGCCCTCTACCCTAGCAAAGCGCCAAGCCTTGCGTCCCTTGCTGGAAGTCCTGAGAGCACGTGGGATGGTTGTTCCCTTTCGGCATCAGTGCGACCATCAAGGGCAAGAGGGTCAACATACGCTCCCAAGAAGAGATGCGGGAGCTGTGGGACCTACTGGAAATGGATCCAATCGAGCTTCCCAATTGGCAACCTCTCCCGGACCTCCCCCAGTTCCAGCCTTTAGAGAGCCCGGGAGACTGGCTGCTGGCGGGCAGTGCGAAATCCCCGAAAGGGAAAAAGAAAAAACCCAAGCAGGACTCGTGATTCGCTAGGACTGGAGAGTGCTCTCTCCTGTTTTGCCCCCAGACTCGGTGACAAGCCGTCGGGCTCCCCCCTCCTATGGCCAATCCTTGAGCGGCTTGGGGATAGCCCTTCGGTGGTCGGATGGTTCCAGTTTGCTTCTTTTTTGCCTGCTAACCTTTTATTCCTACAGCTTGCTGCAACAGAGGGTTGGCGTCGTGCGGATCGGCGGACCGGTATAGAACCTTTCAGGAGAATGGAAAGACCGTTCGTGTTCGTGACGGCGTAACGCTCCTCTATCGGGACTTGATATCGCATAACACATTATCCGGGCCGGTGATTATGTAGAATGTTGGGCGAATGCTTTGTAGAACGAGTATTAGCCGATATTGATGCAAGTACCTAGAACTACCGGTTCCTATGTTTGGCTGAGTTATGTTTTTTTGTCATTTAATTGTGGGCTGTGGGTGCCTGTATCGTCCAGGCCGAAACTAATTCTCTGACCTCCCACCAGAGCCGTTGCTTGGTGGGATCTCAGTAGACTGCCCCTAGAGTGGGCCCTAAGTAGGGAGTCATTGCCCCCCCCCCCCCCGGGGCTCACTCAAAATAGGTTTTCTCTGCCAGCAGAAGCTCTGCTGCAGGGATTTATCTTTGCGTTGTTTGTTCTGCTGATTTAGATTTGTGCGAACCCCCACCTACTTGTATCTTGCTCCCCCACCTGTCTTACCTTCCCCTCCTTTCCCCGCCTCACGCCCCGCCACCAAGCCCGGGTATCGCGTAGGAGAGTGCTAACGGAGACCTTTCTCACTCTCTATAACTGCTAACTCTGTGTTGGTTACTCACGTGTCCTCTCTCTCATATTTAGTAGAGGGTTCTCGTAATGAACGGACTGCGTCTCACCTCCTTCAACGCCAAAGGTCTCAACTCGCCCGCCAAACGCCACAGCCTCGAGTTGCTACTGAGGAGGTACGACACTAAAATTCTCTTCCTCCAGGAGACCCACTACAAAGGTAATAAAACTTTTTCCCTGCCAGGGAAGTCATTCCCTAGAGCGTTCCACTGCACTCACCCCTCGTCGGCCTCGAAGGGGGTCTCCATTTTTCTTCATAGAGCAATTAATTTTGTCGAGGAGGCTCAGTTCAGAGACGACGAGGGCAGAGTCCTGTTCATCAGGGGCACTCTGAACAATTCAAAAATAACTTTAGCCAACTTATACCCTCCAAATACAGAACAAATCCCTTGGTTGCTAAAGCAGCTTGAAATTTTAAAACACTTCAATCAGGGCCAGATTATTTTAGCGGGTGACCTGAACGTTACCCTCAATCCCACTGTAGACTCCTCTTCGGGCCGCTCACATATATCCCAAGGTAAACTGAAAAATTGGGCAAATGGCTCCAGGAATTGGGCTTGGTAGATGCCTGGCGTACCTTGCATCCTACCACGAAAGATTTTTCATTTTTCTCCTCCGTACATTCCACATTCCAGAGATTGGATTACGTCCTGGTCTCCTCCTCCCTTCTTCCATCCCTGATCAGCTCGAACATTGATACTATGACGATATCTGATCACGCCCCGGTGCATACATCTCTGCGCCTCCCTCAGCTTTTAGCCAGGGAGTGGAGATGGTCATTGAATTCCTCCCTTTTAGATCAAATAGAGGATAGAGAGTACTTATCAAAATACCTAGAAGAATATTTTTGTCTCAACTCAACAGAAGAGTCAAGCTCACCTGTGGTTTGGGAAGCCCATAAGGCTTCTATGCGAGGCCTTCTTATAGCCCTGGGCTCACGAGTCAAGAAAAGAAACCAGAAAGCTATTGATGAGAAGCTTTCACAGATCGCCAGTCTGGAGTTGACTGTGAAACTCTCCCAGGCGAAGCAGAACCTGGCTGAACTTGCGGCAGCAAGAGCAGACCTGAAACTCCTGCTCAACGCTAAATTTAACAAAAGCCAGCTGCATTTCAGACACAAAATATACGCCCAGGGAAATAAAGGCAGTAAGCTCATGTCGTCAATGATTAAAAAGGCTAGGACAAAAAACCAAATCAGAGCGATCAAATCCACCACGGGGGCGACACTGACCACCTCTAGAGACATTGCAGCGGAGTTTCAGAGGTTTTACTCGAACCTGTACAACCTTCGGGACTCCCATAATACCCCTCCGGTAGGGAATCCCGCGGCCCATGTAGACAAATTTCTGGAGCAACTTAATATGTCGAAACTGGACTCTGCAGGTGCCACAATACTGGTCACACAGGTCACACAGGAGGAAGTGGAGGCGCTGATTACCTCGAGTCCCCCCAATAAAAGTCCGGGTCCGGACGGCCTACCGATACAATATTATAAAACCTTCCTCTCCACATTAAAACCTAGACTGGCATCCTTGTTTAATGACCTTTTAGGGGGGCATCCCTGCCGCGTCAATCCCAGGAAGCCCATATTCTGTTAATCCTCAAAGATAATAAGGACCCGGAGTTGTGCGGCAGCTACCTCCCCATATCTTTGATTAATCTAGATATGAAGTTGTGGGCTAAATTGCTAGCGAAAAGATTGGAGCCGTTTATGGCCGGACTGATTGACTCAGAACAGGCGGGCTTCGTTAAGGGGAGGGAGGGGAGAGACAACTGCATCAAACTCCTCCATGTGGCCAGGTACGCCCAACACCACAGGATACCACTCGCCCTAGTAGGTACAGATGCCGAAAAGGCTTTTGATAGGGTGGACTGGCTGTACATGGAGAGAGTGCTGCTTGCCTTCGGTCTTCCGGTACAGTTTACACGAGCGATCTTCTCGCTCTACGGTTGCCCAAATGCAAGGCTGAAAATTAATGAGATCCTCTCTCCTCCCTTCCTTATAAAAAATGGCATGCGGCAGGGTTGCCCCCTCTCCCCATCACTTTTCATCTTGTCCCTCGAGCCCCTGCTCCTGAGGGTCAGACAGGACCCAGGGATTAGGGGCCTGCGGGTGGGAGAACAGCAGATTTCGGCGGCGGCATTCGCCAACGACATTGCCTTTGTGGTGGCGGAGCCTCAGAAGAGTCTTCCCAGACTCTCTGAACTGCTTGAAGAGTTCGGGGCATTCTCAAATTTTAAGATTAATTTTACGAAATCAACAGCGCTAAACGTCTCCATCCCGCAAAGGCAATATGAAAATCTAAGAAGCAACTCCCCTTTCACTTGGTCGTCTTCCCATCTGGAATACCTTAGGATTAAATTGACCAAAAAAGCGGAAGACCTGTACGTTACTAATTTTATACCCCTCATCTCGCGGGTCAAACAACTGCTCAAGTCATATGACATTCCCTACATCTCCTGGCTGGGCAGAAAGAATATTATAAAGACGTATATCCTCCCTCTCATACTTTACAAGATAAGAATGCTCCCTATTCACCTCCCCACAAAATTTTTCAAACTAATGCGTGCGGTTTTTTCGGCGTTCGTATGGAGACAGAGGAGACCGAGATTGGCACAGGGTCTGATGACTAGAAAGAAAAGGGAGGGGGTGTTGATCTCCCCAACCTTTATGATTATTATTGCGCAGCACATCTCCGCTACTGGTGGGACATCTCTAGGTTGAGGTGTGACGAACCACTCTCAAGGCTGTTGGTAGAGCATAGCTACGTACCTCTATCTGAGGTCTTATGGCTTCCCACAAGCGCCCAATACCGGGCCAAAACGTTTAACCCCCTCCTCAGGGGACCTTGCGAAGTGTGGGATAAGCTCAGGAAGGAGCTGGCGCCGTCTCCATCGCCTATCTCCCCCATAGACGTGATCCCTAGATTAATGAATTCGCAAGGGGACCGACCCCGGGCACCTGTATGGAGCAAATGCAGGTCGATCTCCATAGCCAACTTGCAAGCTCTTGCGCATTTGTCACCCCCAACGATCCTCCAAAAACTACTCCCCACGGAATCCCTCGCCTTCTTGGAAGGGGCTCAACTTGCAAGTTTCTTCAAAGAATTTTTCGGGGAGTACAGGTCGACCAGACCCCTCACTGTGTTTGAAAAGTCCTGGTCAGATAATAGAACCTCACATAAAAAGATATCGTTTATTCGCAGGGCCTTTATCTCCCCCTTCCAACCCTACAAACCAGCTTTTCTTACATCATGGGAGAGGGAGCTGGGTATCCGGCTCACGGAGGAGGAGACCGGGACGATCCTTGATACGTCCTTCGGCCTCACCCCCTGTGTAATTGCACAAGAGGCGCACTATAAGCTTCTAGTCAGATGGTATCGGACGCCACAATGGCTATTTGAACATAAGCTCGCTCCTCAAGATTCCTGCTGGAGATGTATGAGAGAGACGGGCTCATATCTTCACATCTGGTGGGATTGCCCGGTGTTGATCCCCTTCTGGAGGGGTGTGGGGAAAATCATTGAAAAAGTTGCGCCTGGTGTCTGCCTCTCCCCAGACCTGGTTTTTCAGTGGAGGCCGAGTAAACACTTCCATCCGAAAAAGAACAAACTAGTAGCCCTATTAATAGACACAGCTAAATCCTTGATTCCCCGCTTGTGGCTTCAGAGGGCTCCTCCATCGCTGGGTCTCTGGAGGGAGAGAGTGGACAGCTTATACTCCTTGGAGGAACTGCACAGTTGGTCAAATAATACCTATGACAAATTCATTGTGACGTGGGCTCCTTGGCGAGAGGTGAGATCCGCGGCGTCGTGGGACGTATGAGAGGTAACCCCCTAAACCCCCCGCTTGGGTAGGCCCCCTATTCTACTCCCCCCCCCCCCTGATCCCCCCTCCCCCCCTACTGTGAGTGTCAGTGTTTGTCTTGTCCGTTTTCGTCTTAGTTAGTGCAGACTGTTAAAGGTTGTTTGCCGAGTTCGGCCCGATGCGGGACGTCAAAGCTCCCCAGTTGGGTCATTATAATAGTTAAGGTTCGTTTAGACTTTCCAAGCGGAGAATAATATGTATGTAGCGGATTCACTTTGCGGGAGCGTTGTTACGCATCGGACTGCAGCCCAATTGAATGTCTGTCTGTGTAGAGATGATGTCTGATCCCTTGTTTATCCTGTGTAAACCATAATAAAAAATTGGATTTGAAAAAAAAAAGAAAATATGTTCCTTCGAATCCACCCTAACACCAGAGCCTAATTTACAAACGAGGCAAGCCAGACAATAAATAATTGTTTGGGTTGCCTTGTTTCTAAAAAAACATTGTGACTGGCAGCCATAGTAATCACTCTATCGCTACAAAGCCATAAGTGTTGCTCTGTTTTTAATCACTATATAATAAAGGAATCACTTTTAGATTCTATTCTGTAAGGCCTCATGTCCACGGGGAAAATCAGGCCGCTACGGATTCTACATGGAGAATCTGCAGCGGGTCCCTCCTGCCCCGCGGACATGAGTGCTGAAAATAGGAATTTAAAAGAATTTACCCATCCGGAGCGGACCGGGAAGGTCTTCTCTTCCTCACGGCCGGATCCTCTTTTTCGGCCGGCGGATGAACTCGTCACGTCGCCGGCACGTCTCCGACGTGCCGCGCGCATGCGCCGGGCACATCCGCCGTGCCGAAGCAAGAAAGATCCAGCCGTGAGGAAGAGAAGACCTTCCCGGTCCGCTCCGGATGGGTACATTCTTTTAAATTCCTATTTTAGGTCTCCCGCGGATCCGGACGGCTTACATAGGCTTCAATAGAAGCCCGCGGGAGCCGTCCCCGCGGGAGACCCGCACGAAAATGGAGCATGGTCCAGATTTTTTCATGCTCCATTTTTTTTAAAATCCCTTTTATTGACCATCCGCGGGTATTTATCTACCCGCGGGTGGTCAATGCATCCCTATGGGGTGCGGATCCGCGCGCGGGAGAAGAGTTAAAATCCGCTGCGGATTTTAATTCTTCTTTTGCCCGTGGACATGAGCCCTAAGTTGTTGAGTATTAGGATCTCACTGCTTCAATGAATTTTTTTTAAACAGAGCAGGAAATTATATATAAATATAAATATATATAAAAATATATATATTATATAAAAATATATATATATATATAAAATATATATATATAAAAAAAAATAATATATATATATATATAAATATATATATATATATATAAATATATATAAAAATATATATATATATATATAAATATATATATATATATATATATATATATAAAAAATATATATATATATATAAATATATATAATATATATATATATATATATATATATATATATATATATACACACACACACACACACACACACTAGCTGATATACCCGGCTTCGCCCGAGTTAGGGTGCGTTCACATGAACGTATATTGGCTCGGTTTTCACGCCGAGCCGATACACGTTGTCCTCGTGTGCAGAGGGGGGAGGATGGAAGAGCCAGGGCCAGGAACTGTGCTCCCGCCCCCTCTCTGCCTCCTCTCCGCCCCTCTGCACTATTTGCAATGAGAGGAGGCAGGACGGAGGCGGGGCTAAGGTCCATGAATTAGCCCCACCCCCGTCCCGCCTCTCCCCATTGCAAATAGTGCAGAGGGGCGGAGAGGAGGCAGAGAGGGGGCGGGAGCACAGTTCCTGGCCCTGGCTCTTCCATCCTCCCCCCTCTGCACACGAGGACAACGTGTATCGGCTCGGCGTGAAAACCGAGCCGATATACGTTCATGTGAACGCACCCTTAATTTGGTACTGGTATTTATCTGGCTAATCACTGTGACAGTAGGGTTCTTTTTAAACTTAATTATTTACACTGGGAAGAGCCCACTTACTAATTTTAAACATAAAATATAACTTTTATTCACTCTGTTAAAAATTGAGCTCCCTGACAAACATACACAGATATATATCAATCTAAATGATCAATTTACGATCAGTAAAGTATCAACACTGTAGTTCCAATATCAATAGATTCTGTTGGTGGACAAAAAGTATATAAATTATGCACGATCAACTTGTTTTTGTGTATCGTGCAGAAATTAATTTATTCTCCCACAGTCGACGCGTTTCTTCAGTCACCTCCAACCTGTGACTGATTCATCAGGATGGGGAGACAGTATATTACAGAAATAGGTCCACTTTGATGATGGATAGTGAGGATGTATTAATCACTTATCAAAAACTCCCTTTTTTTTTTCCTTGTGGATTTTTATATAGTACGGGAGTTTTCTTTTCCCCAAAATTTGATGATACTTGTGTTGCAAATGGTCTGAATTATGATATTAATTGGTTTCAGCTCAGTACTTGAAGTATCCAGCCCAGATTGATTTAAGTTTAATCGTGGTTAACGGATGCCTTCCGAGCTAGATCTCTAACCACATAAATGATATCATTCAGGAATCATGTGGTTACGATAATACACGGACTGGCATCCAACTGATGTATGTATCTTCACTGTGACTCTGTTAGACTAATGGTCATCAGTGTGATCTTATTCCATAAATTATTCTAGTAACTTACTGGGGTACTTCTGTGTAGCTGTCCCTGATGTTTGTTTATAAACCATCAGTAAGTAGCTAACAGATGTTACACAGCTACTTGAAATGTTTTTATATAGGCGGTCATAAACACAGTTGGGCCTCAATATTATGAGCCCATTGATAAACTGTGTTATCATTAGTGTCCTTAGTGCAGCTTTAGGTTAGTCTAAGTCAAGAGAGCTAGATACTTTGGCTCAATTGCAGTGACTAAACACTAAAGCTGACTTAGTTTGCTGCCCAGATCACTAAAGAGAGCTGTAACATAGTACTGGAATCGGATGTGATATCTGATAGCACCCTTCAACCTTTCCCACACAGCACAGCATGTGCAACCGCTGGGATCAATGTCCCACAATAAACTGACAGACCTGGTATCCTCTGGTTTGCCAAGGTTTAAGTATACCAAACTCCTCCCCTCTCATTGGGGGCCCGTCTCTGTTTGCACCTATCACAAGACGTCCGGCCCTGAAGTGGGCGTTCCCATCTGCTGCAATCATGTGACCACTAGTGTCCCATGACTCAAATCATGTGGCTGCGGATGTCATGTGACCTATTAACTCACGAGGCGCCACACAGGTCCTTAACTATTGCAGAAATTCAGCATTATATCCTGAGTACCGCTGTCTTGCTTGACAGTTTGTTGTTTATGTCTCACTAGCTGTCTGCTTGTTCAACGCCCATGCTCACTGTCCCCTTATTAGTTTGAAATCGCTCACTTTTAACGGAGAAACTATCTCCAACTGTTTTATTATATGAATGATGTATTAAATAGGCGATCCTATTGTTTTATGATCACACTACCTAGCAAACCATTATGAGCAATAAAACATTAGAACAGGGCTGTCGTGTCATTTCTATGATTTGTGCAGTGATATTTATTTGGAGTGGTATATTTTAATTGTAGCTCAAGCTAACAGCAAATGAACTGATTTTTCTTGCTGAACAAGATAAGTGTTTCCATAAAAAGACTACACCATTGTCTTAATTAAGGTTTTTTATTTTTATTTGATCCATTCATCTCAAAATGTTGCTACTATAACCTGTGTGTTATTACAACCATATTTATTTTACAGATGTATTTTTGAGGTCCTCACATTATATTCATGGTATCTATTAACACTTAAATGAAAGGAGCAAACGACAAACATTCATTCAAGCCATTTGGAGCCACTGAATTCAAGCGATGGATCCATCTTGATTCCTTCTGAAGTAGATCGCGATCTACATTGCCTCTACGTGCCGTCAAACGCAGGGTCTCGATTCCTCTAAATACCACCTTATGGGGATCATTCCCATGTACGTCTCGGATGTGGTTTGCTAAACTAGTGCTCTCATTCCTGTTTATGTTTCCTATATGTGAGAGCACTCTTCTTCGCAGTTGTTGTGTCGTCTTACCTACATAGTCCTTTGGACAAGGACATGTTGCGACATATATAACGGCTGTGGTTCTGCAGTTTATGAAGCTCCTAATAGAGTAGATTTTACCCGTTGCTGCACCAGTGAAGGTTTTGGTCCTCTCCATAAAAGGACAGGCTTTGCAGCCCGAACATCTGAAAGAGCCTGAAATTGGGTGTTGATCCAGCCAGTTTTGTGGGTCCACTTTGGGAATATAGTGGCTGTGCACCAATCTGTCCCTCAAGCTCCTCCCCCTCCGGTATGTAATAGAGGGTTGCTCAGATAAACATCTTGTGAGGTCAGTGTCCCTTCTTAGAATGTTCCAATATTTTTGGAAAATTCCCCTAACTTTGGCGGATTTTTCATCGTATGTTGCTATCATCCGTATTAAACCTTCACCCTGTTCTTTCACTTTTCTTGATAGGAGCTCAGTTCTTGTTCTTACTGCCGCTGCCGTTTGCGCCTCTCTAATCACGTTCTCTGGATAACCTCGTCTTGTGAATCTATCCGCCATTTCTCTAGCTTTTACTTCGAATTCCTGGGGTTCAGAGCAATTTCTTTTCGTCCTCAAAATCTGCCCTTTTGGAATGCCCTTTTTAAGGGCCCATGGATGGTGACTTTGATAATGGAGGAGATTGTTGGTAGCTGTGGGCTTCCTATAGATAGTAGTTGCCAAGGTGCCAGTCGAGGTTTTGGAAATTTGGAGGTCCAAGAACGTGATTGATTGGGAGTTAATCTCTGATGTGAACCTCAACTCAAGATCGTTTTTATTCAGCATGTTGACGAAATCTCGAAAGGAATCAGTATCCCCTGACCACAGTATAAGCACATCGTCTATGTACCTCAGCCAGATGTCTACCATGTTTGTCCATTTTAAGTTGGATTCTTCAAAGAGAAATTTTTCCTCCCACCAGCCCAGGTAAAGATTTGCATAAGTGGGCGCACATGGGCTCCCCATTGCGGTACCCCTGAGCTGGTGGAAGAATTTGCCATTAAAAAGAAAATAATTATGTTCCAGGATGAACTGTAATAGTTCTATTATGAACATGTTATGCAGACTGAAATGTTGACCCCTTTGGCTGAGGAAGTGCTTTATTGCTTTGAGGCCACCATGATGGGGAATAGTTGTATAAAGAGCTTCTACATCTAAGCTCGCAAGATAAACTGTTTCTGGGACGCAGATGCCATCCAGTTTCCTGAGTACGTCCGTGGTGTCTTGGACGTATGAAGGTAATGCCTCTACGAAATTCCGAAGAACTTTGTCGATATAGACAGTTGGATTTTGTGTAATGCTGTTAATCCCAGAGACTATTGGGCGACCTTTAAGCGGGGACAGGCCCTTATGAACTTTGGGTATGGCGTAGAACGTCGCCACCTGAGGATAACTGATATGTAAGAACTCAAATTCTCTGTTGTCAATTAAGTGATTTTCTAAAGCCTTGGTTAATATTTCTTTTAATTGTTGTGAGAATTCATCAGTAGGATCCTTTGAGAGTTTACCATAGCTTGAAGTATCTTTTAAGAGCTGTAAACACATTTCTTGGTAATCTGATTTATCCATGATGACAATATTTCCTCCTTTATCTGATTGTTTTATTACAATATTGTGATCTTTTTCTAAGGAGACCAAGGCTTTTTTTCCGTTACTGAGAGATTTTGGTGATGGAAACACTTTTCTTGTGATAGTAATTGAAGTTCTTGTTTTACCAGAGTCTTAATTATATCAATGTGTGGATTATCACCAACAGGCGGCATACTAGTACTTTTATTCTTCAAGTTCGTAAAGGGGCCTTCCCCTATGGGTCTGCGAGCTTCTTGTGAGAGCTGGTCTAGGTCGTTAAGAGCAGTGATGTCGCTCGGATCAAGATTCAATTCAGCGCTTTTCTTACGCTCTTGAATAGCGTAATACTTACGCCAGCGTAGCTTTCTAAGAAATAGCGCTAAGTCTTTCTCCCACGTAAACAGATCAAACTGATGTGTAGGCACGAATGACAGACCTTTTTTGAGGACTGTAATTTCGTCCAAAGACAGAATCTTCTTTGACAAATTAATGATGGTCATATCTTTCTCAGGATCCGGTAGAGTCCCTGTACTCTTATTAGTGGTCCCTTCATCCATTAAGTTCATTGAGGTGGTCCCCTGCATTCGCATAGTAGATAGGTAGACATTGGGCCTAAAAAACGATCTCCAGTCGGATTATATATTCTTCCCCTACCCCTGGTTCTACCACGTGAGAAGTTTCTGCCTTTTGTCCTTTCAAAGTATTGTCCTCTGCGTAACGATTCGTTCCCAGATAATTCACTTTCTGAGGTGCTGGCCTCTGATTCAGTTTGTGATCTGTAGTCATAAGCCTTATTCTCAGAGAAATCTCGATGGTCTCGGTTAAATTGATGGTGTTTTCTCTCTTTCAAGTAGTTGGTATATTTATCAATTGTTTGTTTGAGGGTCTTCTCTTTTTTGTCAAAATCCATTTCTTCAGAGAAGTTGTTGGCTTCTTTTGTCGCCTCATCTAATAGCTTTTTGTTTTTCTCATGTGAATTTTTTTCTTCTTCTAGGAGTAAACGCATGAACCGAAAGGAACACTCAGATGCTTCCCTTTCCCACTGCTGCATAAATGATGTTGTCCGCAGTATAATATCAGATTAGTTAAAAGTGGTGCCCAACCACCTAATAGGTCTTAAATACTGTTGCCTCTGGCTGAGGTGTTACCGTGGGAATCAAGCACTTATCAGGAAGGACTTATGGTGAGTTAACACATGGCAGATTTGCTGCAGAATTTTGGTTCCTTCCTCAGACTAGATAAAGGTACCTTTGTGCTCTGAAAGCATGCCAATATATGTTTTCTGCTTAGCCAGTAAGTGTATCATTTACATCAACGTTTTTTATATAATAGTGCTATTGTCATTTAATTTTTTTTCTATGAATAACAGGCGATTTTAAGACTTTTGCTAATAAATTCTATTGACTCCGGCTGCTTACAGTAGAAAAATCACTCTTGAACTGTTGCTGCTTTCCTATTCAGCTAAAGACTGTTGCTAGGAAAAAGCCATATTCAGCCAGTGAGTACAGAGGGCTTCTTCACTGATTCTGTAGACTGCTCCACTATGGACACAGTTCTTGAAGATAAGAGTGTTTTATCAGTCATGGCTTTTAACTTTATCACTTTAGATCACTCTACATTGTTATCCCTGGATCAATTTCCCTCTTAATGCCCCAATTGGCGGGCTGTTTGTCAAACAATGCCCAACAGCACATTCCAGTGATGCTCACTCCTGTGCTGCTACACAGGAGCAAGTATCGCTGAAAATGTTGCTGGCATGGAGGCGGGGCAGGATGGGGAGCGCTCTCCCTGTGCCCGCCTCCATTCACATTCAACAGAGTCATTCAGAAGCGAACAACTGCTGTTTACACTGAACGTTTCTTTCAGTTTTCTGCATGCAGAAACTGAATGACTGAACAACTCTCATTCAGTTGTTCAGTCACTGCATACATTTATATGGGATGACTATCATTCAAATTCCTGCAGGAGGCAGGAATTTGAACAATTCTGAACAACAATTGTCCCATGTAGATGGACCTTAAGACTCACAAGAAGCCTTGAGAGGGTAATTGATGCAAGCAGAGTAAAAAGATGATGCACTGAAGTAGGTACAGAGATAATAGCCATATCTAATAAAATACTTATCTCCAGATTTGTGCATATATTGGAGATGTCTGCAGGATCATAGTGAAGAAGTCACTTGCTGGTTAAACATGGATTTTGACCCCTTTTATATGGAATGAGCTGTCGGGCACAGATGCCCAACTGGTTGTCCTAGCGATAATCATTCCTGTGCTTTTACACAGGAAAGATTATGGCTAGTGAATAGAGGTGGAGAGGTCTGAGAAGTTGTCTATAGATAAGTGACTGCTTGTTTACACAGGCCGATCAATTGTTTAGTTTAATGTGTGCATAAACTGAGCGGCAAACAAATTCTCATTTGTCATTCAGTGGGGACGTGTGGTTAGACTGAACGATGTATTGGCCCGTGTAAAAGCGCCCTTTTCCTAGTCACAGTCTTCTGCTAAACAGTTAAGAGACAGAAGTTGAAGAGCTTGAACCAGTTAAGTATACTAAAAAAATTCTTAAAGCGTACCTGAGTTTTCAACAAGTTTTCTAAAATACATGAGGTTCTCATTACCCACTCATTTGCTGCTGTTTTGCACCTTGTTTCGTATTTTCAGGTGATCTTCCCAATTTTTTTGCTCTGGTGTTTGCAATCCACTTACAGAGAGGAGGCATGTAGCAAGCCTAGCACTCTGCCTGTAGTTCACTGTCCTGACGTCCTTGCCCTCACTTCCCATGCTGCACTGCACTGTCTGTAGTCCAATCGGCAAGGTGGCAGTATCTGATTGCCCACCCCTCTGCTTTCCCAGGACAATTCAAGCGTTCAGAGGCATTCTGGTTAAATGGTTAGTAAACCAAAACATTTGTTAGCCAATAGAACAAAATGTTGTTTTTCTCAGTGAGAGAAACAAAAGTGATCTTGTAGATATGTGAATAGGACTAAAAACTGGCAGTGGAGAAGACACAAGACTCCAGATTATAGCAAGTGACCAAAGGTGTGGAAAACTTCTCTTTTTGTTTAATAAAGTACGTGATCAGTTTATGAAAACGCGTTTCAGGGATAACCCCTTCATTAGTTTGGCTGGTTTTTAAAATATGCAAGCAATTGGTGGGTCCCAAAAGGGTTAATAATAAGATCCAGATTAGTGAGGGTCAGCCAGGGCAGGAGCAGGAGAAGGTGGTGCATCATCTGGTCAGGCAGTACCTCCACTGTTGAAGTTACCCCTCCACTCTCTTCACCACGTATGTAGTATCATTGTTCACAACAAACACGACTATACAGGTTTTGCTCTACCCCTCTCTTTCCTCCTCGTCCACTTGCAGATATGTGATCTTTTAATGGCTAACAAAAAGATTGTTACAGCAAGCTTTTGAACCTACTTATGGTTCTTCCTCAGGCACTCTTAAGGGCCATTTACTTGGGACGATTATTCAAATGAACCAAAATGTGCGATAATCATTACATCTGAATGTAAAACATCATTTTTTTATTTGTTTGTCACTCACTTTCAAGTAGCATAAAAAGCATCACTGGTTCACTGAGTTTTCGCTGTCCTTAAATGCTCCCTGCTCAGTGCTTCACATAGAATGTGAAGTGCTGAGCGAGAAGCCAGTGACAGTCAGTGGTGATCTGCCTGTCTAAACGTTCTGCATGAGCGCTAACAACTAGCGATGATGTCAGCACTTGTACAGTCGTTCAAACACAGTCATCCCATGTAAATGTGCAATTACTAAGAATAACATTTTAATGTGTGCACACACAGACACACAAACAGATGATGAAACAAAAGGAGAGGCAAAGACTATGGAGATCATTATCACAGTATCTTCAGATCTATCAGCCTGCAGCCTGTAAGTGCATGAGAGCTGCCTGTGAGGATAGCCCCTCCCCCTGTTGCCATGAAAATGTCCCTGTATACCTGTAAAGTAACTCTGCACCTAACGACAGAGAGGATTGGAGAGAAGTTGGAAGGGAGACCCCAAATGGCAGACATTTCAAACTGGATTTGCAGTGGTAAAGCAACAACATTTTTACAGATATATTAGGTCTAATACAAGTTACTAGATGTCCTAAAAGTTAGTGTCCCTTTAAAATCACCTGTGTGTTTAAAATAAAATAAAATAAAATAAAAGGTAAATAAAAAAAAATAAAAAAATTATATATATATATATATATATATATATATATATATATATATATATATATATATATATATGCATTAAGTCTCAGGGCTTAGTCACACAGGTGTTTATTCGCACGATTTTTCGTGCGCAAAACTGATGCCCACAAAAGTCGTGTGACCGAAGCCAGAGTCATGGCTGAAAAAAATGCTGCTAGCAGCGTTTATCAGCCTAAAGGGTTTGGTCACACGGGTGCTACCCGCTATCCTCTGCCACAGCTGTGTCACAGCTGTGGCAGTGGAGAACAATGTTCGCCCATTGAATTTAATGGAGCCGGCAACACAGCCGGCTCCATTGAAAGCAATTGGCTGCCGGCAAGCGCTGTATTAATTTTCGGTGAAGGGCTTCAAATATAAGCCCTTCCCTGAAAAGCATCCAAAAAAGGTGTAAAAAATAAAAAAATATATATACTCACCTTTTTGCAGCTGTTGGAGATCAGCCGTGTCCAGCACAGCCCTGGGCTGTGACCAATCAGAGGCAGCCCATTCAGCAGGCGGGGATTTTAAATTCCTACCTGCTGAATACTACAGAAAGCAGTTCAGGAGAAGAGTCGGCTGGACGCGGCTGATCCCCAGCAGCTGCAAAAAGGTGAATATTAAAGATGAGCGAACGTGCTTGTTTAGGACAATTACTCGATCGACCATCACTTTTTTCGAGTAACTGCCTAATTGGGCAAAAAGATTCTGATTTCAAGTAATTGTCCTAAACGAGCATGTTCACTCATTTCTAGTGAATATATATATTTTTTTATTTTTTACACTTTTTTGGATGCTTTTCAGGGCTTATATTTGAAGCCCTTCCCCGAAAATTAATACAGCACTTGCCAGCAGCCCATTGCTTTCAATGGAGCCGGTTGTATTGCTGGCTCCATTGACTTTAATGGGAGAACGATCTTTAGCATATGTTCTCAATGGGGTCGGTGCTGCTGCCGGCCCCATTGAGCGCATATACAAGAACAATGATTTGCGCATAACACAGTTACATGCGTTCTGCGAATCATTGTGACATATAATTTTCGGTTCATCCGCATAAAAATCGGACATGTGACCGCTCCCATTGCAAGCATTGGGTATATATAGGTGTGGATCGCAAGCGCACCTGAAATCGGGCTTACAAACGCCTGTGTGACTACGCCCTCAGACTGCATTGATACTTTTTGAAGTGCCATTGATTTTGTCTACTTAAATAGAGGCAATCACAGAGCTGCGGCCTGAGACATTGACATAATCAGAAATGAATCAGGAAATAGATTTTTACACGATTTACTGAATCTTTAAAGATTGTACTAACAATACTCCATGGGAATTGTAAGCAATCTAGAGTCAGAGAGCTTAGCCCCCTTCCCCTAAAGTGCAAAACCAGAACGGAAGAAAATAAATAACATCATGATTATACTTTTATCATCACATTTGCATTTCCTTTTTGGACTTACCTTGACAACTAGGTGGTGGATAAAAGCCAAAATAGTAACACTGCACAATATCTGCTGTTGGCTTTTTCCCTTGAGGACATGTATATGTAATAAGCTGCCCATTGTTGTATTTCATATTCCTTAAATTGCAGAAAATGACTAATGGAAAAATAAAGACACAAATTGCTATTTTTTCATATACTGAATGGCACTGGTTGTAACACAGAAGCAATAACAAAAAAGAGAGAATTCTATGTATAAGGCCTCCTTCAGACAAGATTGCTTTTGCGCAGATTAGAAGCACAAAAAGATCACTTTAATGCTGCCCTAAAGATCACGTGAACGGGTAAATTCAAGCTCCGAGAATTAGCCTGTTCACACCATCCAAGGTGCGTGTTACGTGTTTTCCAGCTCCCACAGGAGTCAATGGAAAACATGCACCAAAGATAGGTCAGGTCCTATTTTTACATGCAGCACAGACCTTTAAAAGCGCATTGCATTCGCATGTCTTATATTTGGCAGGTGCGAATACTTTGCGCTCTGATCTAAAAATCCTTCATGTGAACACTTCTATAGAAAAGCATTGGTTCTTATAGAAGCGATCTTTTGCTTGCCTTTTCTGCGCTAAAAACATGCTTGTCTGAACGAGGCCTAAAATGTACTTTGCAGAGTTGAGTCTTGGTTACCTAGATTTACATTTTTTTTTTACAAGTATTTACAGCATCTATCATTGTAAATTCTGTCCTGCAGATGCAAATACATTATAGAGAGTTTGATGGATCTATTACTGTTCATAGATATAACATTTCCCATTGTACAATCTGCAGGTTGACTAGACTTGGATATCAAGTTTACATATGAACGGCACATTACTATGCATATAAGAATAGTCAGTTTTGTACTGCCCATAGACCCTGTTACTCCTCTTTTTCCACACAGGATTACATATGGATGGTAAAGGGCCCCTTTACTTTCCCAATTTATTTACACCACTGATGCACCAGCCTGGACTCACAAGTGAAATATAGCCATACGCCCTGCTTCCTCTTTACAAAAATTTCTCAATATTTGTTTTTAACCCATTGAGGACACAGCCAGTTTTTTAATTTATTTTTTTCCCATTTTAAACTACTCCCCACTTTTAAAAAAAGTAAAATCAGTGCCACACCGTGCCAAAGAGGAAGGGGGTGCAGACCATAAACTAGGCCTACACAAACAGGCAGACACGTGAGGGCAATCCGGCGGTTGTCCAGGATTAAAACGTGAACGAAAGACACATTAACATGGACTGAGATTTTAAAGAAAATCTGTGTTGCACATAGCAACCAATCACAGCGCAGCTTTCATATTACCCCAGTAGTATAATAAATTAAAGCTGGGCTTTAGGATACAAACAGATAGATTTTGCCTTACAGCTTCAACAAAACATTAGAAAAAAATGCAAATTCCACACAGATGAAGTCGCAGATAACAAGCTAGTGTACAATATAATGTACTGAAAAACTTAAAAAGGGGTTAGGGTTTGTATTTCAAGCCCCCCCCTGTAAATCATCGCTGCAGGGGTTCCCTTCATCCCATTGCCAGCCCCATTAAAAGCAATGGGATAGCATCACGCTCCTTTGCCACAGCTGTAACAGCTGTGGCAGGGAATTTCTTCATCCCCTGAAACACTGTGACAGTTTATAAAGAAGTCCCCTGCCACAGCTGTCACAGCTGTGGAAGAGGATCATGATCTTCTCCCTATGTTTTCAATGGGCCTGGCGCTGCTGCCACCAGGCCCCATTGATAGCAAGGTGAATCCCCTGGATGTGACAGCATCCAGGGGTTTCACATCCAAGGAATCCCCTGCTGCAGCCGTCAGTTGCAGCAGGGACTGGCGCTGGAACCGCACTTTTATGTGCGAATTTTGCCATCATGTGACCTCACAACATGTGCGAATTTAAAAACCCATCGGCCGCTTCAGTCACGTGAATTTTATACATGCGTTTTCCAAACGTGTTTCCCCCATCTAAACGCATGCTTAAAAATGCTCATCTGACTGAGCCCTTACAAAATCACCAAATGTGTTTACTTTTTGCTGTACTACTTTTAGATAAAATATATTCTAAAAAAAATACAATTTTCTGCTGTCACCTTCTGACAGACATAACTTTTTTATTTTTCCGTTGACATACCAGTAGTTGTGGGAGGGCTCGGTTTTTGTGGGACGACCTGTTGTTTCTATTTGTACCATTTTGGAGTAGATACAATTCTTTGATTTGCTATTTATTTATTTTTTCTTGCTGAAGTGGTAACCAAAAAAGGCTCAAATCTGCCATGTTTTTTTTCTGACTAGGCTCACCGTATGGGACAAATAATGCATTACATTGATAGATCGGACTTTTTTAAAGGCAGCGATACCCAATATAATTCTGTTTTGCTAATTAATAAAGGCTCCTGCACACTGAGAATTGCGATATTGCTGCATTTTTAATGCGAATGCCAATAGGACTTTCTAATGTTAAAACGAATTGCACAAAAATCGCAAAGCACAAACTTGCGATTTTTGTGCGATGCATTTTTAGTATTAGAAAGTCCTATTGAAATTTGCGTTTAAAAAAAGTGCAGCGATATTGCGATTGCATTTGTAGAGGCACCCCAAGGGCTTATTCAGACGACCGTATATCGGCTGCAAACAAGGACACCGTACATCAGCTCGGCGTGAAAACGCAGCCGATATATGGTCGTTTGAATAAGCCCTAAAGGTGTTTACTGCATTTTTATTTTTTACCTTTTTTTTTATCCCCATAGGAACTTCTATGGTATTACATGATACTGCAATCTGACAGGCAGTCTATGAAGCCACACCACAGGCATCGCTTCATAGTGAAGCAGTCATAGCAGCACTGGGGGCCTTCAGAAAGGCCCAGGCTGCCATGGTGACCTAACGGCATCTCACAATTGCATAGTGCGTGGGCTGTTTGGACACCCAAACTTCAATAGGGGAATTTAATGGTTGCATTTAACCCTTTGCAATCCAATTTTGGATTCAGGGTTTCCTAGGGGGCTTTCTCTTTCTGCCATTATACAATGGTGCCATCTGCTGGCTAGAGCCAGTACTGCAGTATGGGGCATGCTGGAGAGGCCCTCGACAACAGAGCGGCCAGTAATATACAGTAAGAATACCCTGCCAGACATCTTCTGGCATCGGAGCTGTACAGCCGTCAATCAGAATGTCTGTAGTAGGCAGACATTGGATTGGAAAGGGTTAAAGCCTTAACAGCCACAATCAGCTTTCATGCTGATCGCAGCTTTCATGCTAAATGCAGCTATTGCTGGTGGGTGTAAACTGTAAGAAATACCTGGCACCCGCATTGTATGGAGGGGATCAGGAGTTGATACTTTTCCACACAAATGCACAGAATATAACTGTAGGTCCTTGTGTCATTAAGGGGTTAAAGAGAATGCTATTTGATCTTGAGAGTGCTGAAAGACCAAGATAGTGGTGCCGATTTCTGAAACCTTGTTGCAAAGTTAAATGTGCTGAAAAGTAAAGACTGTTACTATTTACTGCAATATATGTGCCGTCTTTTAATCTACCTGCCCGAGGGGTCCCACATGCTACTATTTTTTGCTGCATTTTAAGGGTGGATTCAGACGAGTGCATTTATGTGTGTACATATGTGTGCACATAGCTACGCATCTATTAGACCCATTGGTTCCCTATGATGTGTTCACATCTCTGTGTTTTACAGGCATGCAAACGTGTGCACCTGTAAAATATAGGACATACGTGCACCGCATAGGTCCGTGCTGCACGTCAATATTCTCTGCGGAGAGTCCTCATCACTAAACACTGTGATAGCACTGTCACAGTGTGCAGTAACAGGGGATTCCCCACGGGGAGTAAATCCCCTGCCACAGCTTTCACAACTGTGGCAGAGGACCGCAAAGCTTTCTGATTTATTTCAATGGGGCCACAGCTGCCAGCAGCCCTATTGACTTCAGTGATTTTCGGGGAAGGGCCTTAAATATAATCCCTTCCCTGAAAATTAATTCTAGTTGTAGTAAAAAAAACAAAAAAAAACAGACTTACCTCTTCGCCACTGCTGGGGCTCAGGTGTGTCTAGCCGCTTGGGTCCCATCACTGCAATGAAGTTCTTTCAGCAGGTGGGGATTTAAAATGCACCCTTAAAGGGGTTCTCTCAGGAAAACAAAAAAAGTCATACTCACCTGTGCCTTATGCAGCCATTCACTGGGAACCTGCTGGTCTTTTCCTCTCCCTCTGGCAGCCGTCCAATCACAGGGCAGAAGCAGGCAAAGTTCCACCTTCCACCCCTGCTCCGACCACTGCCGGGACAGTCCTGCTGCCTGGGACAGTGGGCGACGAGTCACAAGTGACGTGTCGCTCACTGATTGGCCTGGTCGCTTCTAACCTCTGCCACCCCCATTTCTGGCGCGCTTGTGCATGCAGGAGCCGCTGGAGCCGACTCCTCACGTGCCAGGTAAACAACGGAGGGACCAAGTACAATAGGATTATGTGAGTTTGGTTTTGTTTTCTTTTAAATCTTCTTTTTCCACAGGTTAGACTCTACAGGGATGCAAGTGAGGATATTTTTTTCATTTTCTGACAGAGCCCCTTTAATCAAATAGCATTCATTGAAAGCAATGCTGCACGGACCTGCAATCACGTGTGTTCACATTCACGTCACACATATGTGCGCGCGCCGGTTTACTGCACATGCTCGTCTGAATGCACTATAAGGGCTTATTCAGACATTTGTATATCAGCCCGGGTTTTCATGCCTGGCCGTTATACGCTGTCCCTGTCGGCAGGGGGAGGAGGCGGGACGGGAGCAGTGCACTGAGCTTCCGGCCCTCACCACTGTTTGCAATGCGAGGGGCAGGGGCTCTGCCTGTCCTGCCCCCTCCCATTGCCAATAGTGACAAGGAGCGGAGAGGGGGTGGAGCTCAGTGCACTGCTCCCAGCCCGGCCCGCCTCCTACCCCTGCAGAGAGGGACAGCGTATATCAGCAGGTGTGAAAACCCGGCTGATATACGCCTGTCTCAATAAGCTCCAAGTCAATAATCTGGCACACAGATATCATATGGGCTAAAAACACACTAGTACAGCCTTAGGCCTTATTCACATGACTAGTTTAGCTGCGATGAAAAATCACGACCATCTAAAGCATTGGTTTCCAATGTATTCAGATAAGCAATTTTTAGCCACATAAAAATGTTGCGTCCAGAATAGTAGGACATCGGCGACCGAAAACGGCAACCAATTTTATATGCAGACGGAAAAGATAGGTCCGTCTGCATAGGCTTCTATGGAAGCTGAAAAAAAAGCAGTGGGGAGGAAGTTTAGCATCGTCCAGTGCTGGGAAAGGAAGACCGCCGGCTATATTTATTCATGAGTAGTAATCCCAAGGATTTTTGCTGAACAAGGGGTTTCCGCACAGTATCATATTTTTTCGGCGATACGCCGCAGCTCCCTGTGTGAATGGGCAATAAAATGCTAATTTTGATCGGAATTAGATTGCAGCTATTCTTCATTTAATTAATTTTGGCCACGATGTGGCCAGCGTGAAAACATCGCTTTTGTGAATGAGCCTTTAGTAATGTCAAACTATATAACCAAGAATTCAATTTACATTTATAATAAACTAATTGACTTTCTTATTCTGTAATTTATGTGGCTAATCATTGTTTATCATTATTTACAGGACAGACAAATGAGACTTACGTATACAGGAAGGAGTTTCAGACCATTTTCCATCAACACACTGAATTCTGCCACTGAGTGTTCTACTTCTCGTCATATAACCCTTATCGCATTCATAAAGCAAATCTTCTCCAACTTCAAATTCATTTTTAGTTGTACTGAATTTTCCGTTCCGAAGTTGAGGAGCCTCACATTTTACTAGGATCAGAAAAAAAGTAGAAAATACAAAGAGCTGATTGGAATATATTATTATAGTATTGAGACAGATCTACAGTATCACAATGCGTAATTCAGAATGAGGGTGACTACCCACTACAGTTTTTTTTTTTTCCCTGCGAAATTCGCAGCATTTTTTTTCTGCAGGGGTCTATGGGACTTGTAATGTTAAAATCACGATTTCGCGGTAAATTGCGATTTAGCACGATCGCGATTTTAACATTACAAGTCCCATAGACCCCTGCAGAAAAAAAAAACTGTAGTGGGTAGTCACTAGAGATGAGCGAACACCAAAATGTTCGGGTGCTCGTTACTCGGAACGAACTTCCCGTGATGCTCGAGGGTTCGTTTCGAACAACGAACCCCATTGAAGTCAATGGGCGACCAGAGCATTTTTGTATTTCGCCGATGCTCGCTAAGGTTTTCATGTGTGAAAATCTGGGCAATTCAAGAAATTGATGGGAATGACACAGAAACGGATAGGGCAGGCGAGGGGCTACATGTTGGGCTGCATCTCAAGTTCACAGGTCCCACTATTAAGCCACAATACCGGCAAGAGTGCCCCCCCCCCTCCCAACAACTTTTACTTCTGAAAAGCCCTCATTAGCATGGCATACCTTTGCTAAGCACCACACTAGCTACAACAAAGCACAATCACTGCCTGGATGACACTCCGCTGCCACTTCTCCTGGGTTACATGCTGACCAACCGCCCCCCCTCCCCCCCACAGCGCACACCAAAGTGTCCCTGCGCAGCCTTCAGCTGCCCTCATGCCACGCCACACTCATGTCTATTTAGAAGTGCGTCTGCCATGAGGAGGAACCGCAGGCACACACTGCAGAGGGTTGGCACGGCTAGGCAGCGACCCTCTTTAAAAGTGGCGGGGCGATAGCCCACAATGCTGTACAGAAGCAATGAGAAATAGAATCCTGTGCCACCGCCATCAGGAGCTGCACACGTAGGCATAGCAATGGGGAACCTATGTGCCACACACTATTCATTCTGTCAAGGTGTCTGCATGCCCCAGTTAGACCGGGCTTTTTAATTCATAGACACAGGCAGGTACAACTCCCTATTGTGAAGTCCCTGTGGACCGACAGCATGGGTGGGTGCCAGGAAGCCACCGGCGGTACATAGAAATATCCCATTGCATTGCCCAACACAGCTGAGGTAGTAATGTCGTGCGTAATACAGGTGGGCTTCGGCCCACACTGCATGCCCCAGTCAGACTGGGGTTCTTTAGAAGTGTACAGATGTATTAAAAACTCTGTGTGCACCTACAGCATGGGTGGCTCCCTGGAACCCACCGGCGGTACACAAAAATATCCCATTGCATTGCCCAACACAGCTGAGGTAGTAATGTCGTGCATAATGCAGATGGGCTTCGGCCCACACTGCATGCCCCAGTCAGACTGGGGTTCTTTAGAAGTGGACACATGTAGGTTAAACTCCCTGTGGACCCACTGCCTGGGTGGGTGCCAGGAAGCCACCGGCGGTACATAGAAATATCCCATTGCATTGCCCAACACAGCTGAGGTAGTAATGTCGTGCGTAATACAGGTGGGCTTCGGCCCACACTGCATGCCCCAGTCAGACTGGGGTTCTTTAGAAGTGTACAGATGTATTAAAAACTCCGTGTGCACCTACAGCATGGGTGGCTCCCTGGAACCCACCGGCGGTACACAAAAATATCCCATTGCATTGCCCAACACAGCTGAGGTAACGTCAGCTGGAATGCAGGTGGGCTAAAAATTAATTTGATTACACTGTAGGCGAGGGCCCACAAAAATTGCTGTATCAACAGTACTAATGTACATCCCAAAAATTGGCCATGCCCAACCAAGAGGGCAGGTGAAACCCATTAATCGCTTTGGTTAATGTGGCTTAAGTGGTAACTAGGCCTGGAGGCAGCCCAGTGTAACGAAAAATTGGTTCAAGTTAAAGTTCCAACGCTTTTAAGCGCATTGAAACTTATAAAAATTGTTCAGAAAAATTATTTGAGTGAGCCTTGTGGCCCTAAGAAAAATTGCCCGTTCAGCTTGATTACGTGAGGTTTCAGGAGGAGGAGCAGGAGGAGGAGGAGGAATATTAGACACAGATTGATGAAGCAGAAATGTCCCCATTTTGGATGGTGAGAGAGAACGTAGCTTCCATCCGCGGGTGCAGCCTACGTATTGCTTACGTATCGCTGCTGTCCGCTGGTGGAGAACAGAAGTCTGGGGAAATCCAGGCTTTGTTCATCTTGATGAGTGTTAGCCTGTCGGCACTGTCGGTTGACAAGCGGGTACGCTTATCTGTGATGATTCCCCCAGCCGCACTAAACACCCTCTCCGACAAGACGCTAGCCGCAGGACAAGCAAGCACCTCCAGGGCATACAGCGCTAGTTCAGGCCACGTGTCCAGCTTCGACACCCAGTAGTTGTAGGGGGCAGAGGCGTCACCAAGGATGGTCGTGCGATCCGCTACGTACTCCCTCACCATCCTTTTACAGTGCTCCAGCCGTGACTGGGGAGCGGTGACACAGTCTTGGTGGGGAGCCATAAAGCTGGCCAGGCCCTTAAAGACTGTTGCACTGCCTGGGATGTACATGCTGCTCGATCTACACACATCCCCTGCTACCTTGCCCTCGGAACTGCGCCTTCTGCCACTAGCGCTGTCGGCTGGGAATTTTACCATCAACTTGTCCGCAAGGGTCCTGTGGTATAGCAACACTCTCGAACCCCTTTCCTCTTCGGGAATCAGAGTGGGCAGGTTCTCCTTATACCGTGGGTCGAGCAGTGTGTACACCCAGTAATCCGTAGTGGCCAGAATGCGTGTAACGCGAGGGTCACGAGAAAGGCATCCTAACATGAAGTCAGCCATGTGTGCCAGGGTACCTGTACGCAACAAAAGGCTGTCCTCACTAGTAAGATCACTTTCAGGATCCTCCTCCTCCTCCTCAGGCCATACACGCTGAAAAGATGACAGGCAATCAGCCGGTGTACCGTCAAGCGGCCCAAGCTGTCTCTTCCCCCTCCTCCTCATCCTCCTCATGCTCCTCCTCCTCCTCCTGTACGCGCTGAGAAATAGACAGGAGGGTGCCCTGACTATCCAGCGGCATACTGTCTTCCCCCGCCCCCGTTTCCGAGCGCAAAGCAGCTGCCTTTATGGTTTGCAGGGAATTTCTCAAGATGCATAGCAGAGGAATGGTGACGCTAATGATTGTAGCATCGCCGCTCACCACCTGGGTAGACTCCTCAAAATTACCAAGGACATGGCAGATGTCTGCCAACCAGGCCCACTCTTCTGAAAGGAATTGAGGAGGCTGACTCCCACTGCGCCGCCCATGTTGGAGTTGGTATTCGACTATAGCTCTACGTTGTTCATAGAGCCTGGCCAACATGTGGAGCGTAGAGTTCCACCGTGTGGGCACGTCGCACAGCAGTCGGTGCACTGGCAGCTTAAAGTGATGTTGCAGGGTGCGCAGGGTGGCAGCGTCCGTGTGGGACTTGCGGAAATGTGCGCAGAGCCGGCGCGCCTTTACGAGCAGGTCTGACAAGCGTGGGTAGCTTTTCAGAAAGCGCTGAACCACCAAATTAAAGACGTGGGCCAGGCATGGCACGTGCGTGAGGCTGCCGAGCTGCAGAGCCGCCACCAGGTTACGGCCGTTGTCACACACGACCATGCCCGGTTGGAGGCTCAGCGGCGCAAGCCAGCGGTCGGTCTGCTGTGTCAGACCCTGCAGCAGTTCGTGGGCCGTGTGCCTCTTATCGCCTAAGCAGAGTAGTTTCAGCACGGCCTGCTGACGCTTGCCCACCGCTGTGCTGCCACACCGCGCGACACCGACTGCTGGCGACATGCTGCTGCTAACACATCTTGATTGCGAGACAGAGGAGGAGGAGGAGGAGGGTGCTTTAGTGGAGGAAGCATACACCTCCGCAGATACCACCACCGAGCTGGGGCCCGCAATTCTGGGGGTGGGTAGGACATGAGCGGTCCCAGGCTCTGACTCTGTCCCAGCCTCCACTAAATTCACCCAATGTGCCGTCAGGGAGATGTAGTGGCCCTGCCCGCCTGTGCTTGTCCACGTGTCCGTAGTTAAGTGGACCGTGGCAGTAACCGCGTTGGTGAGGGCGCGTACAATGTTGCGGGAGACGTGGTCGTGCAGGGCTGGGACGGCACATCGGGAAAAGTAGTGGCGACTGGGAACTGAGTAGCGCGGGGCCGCCGCCTCCATGATACTTTTGAAGGACTCCGTTTCCACAACCCTATACGGCAGCATCTCAAGGCTGATGAATTTTGCTATGCGGACGGTTAATGTTTGAGCATGCGGGTGCGTGGCGGCGTACTTGCGCTTGCGCTCCAACAGTTGCGCAAGCGACGGCTGGACGGTGCGCTGAACTACACTGCTGGATGGGGCCGAGGACAGCGGAGGTGAGGGTGTGGGTGCAGGCCAGGAGACGGTAGTGCCTGTGTCCTGAGAGGGGGGTTGCATCTCAGTGGCAGGTTGGGGCACAGGGGGAGAGGCAGGGGTGCAAACCGGAGGCGCTGAACGGCCTTCGTCCCACCTTGCGGGGTGCTTGGCCATCATATGTCTGCGCATGGTGGTGGTGGTGAGGCTGTTGGTGTTGGCTCCCCGGCTGAGCTTTGCGCGACAAAGGTTGCACACCACTGTTCGTCGGTCGTCAGGCGTCTCTGTGAAAAACTGCCAGACCTTAGAGCACCTCGGCCTCTGCAGGGTGGCATGGCGCGAGGGGGCGCTTTGGGAAACAGTTGGTGGATTATTCGGTCTGGCCCTGCCTCTACCCCTGGCCACCGCACTGCCTCTTGCAACCTGCCCTGCTGATGCCCTTGACTCCCCCTCTGAAGACCTGTCCTCCTGAGTAAGCGTTGCACACCAGGTGGGGTCAGTCACCTCATCGTCCTGCTGCTCTTCCTCAGAATCCTCTGTGCGCTGCTCCCTCGGACTTACTGCCCTTACTACTACCTCACTGCAAGACAACTGTGTCTGATCGTCATCGTCCTCCTCACCCACAGAAAGTTGTTGAGACAGTTGGCGGAAGTCCCCAGCCTCTTCCCCCGGACCCCGGGAACTTTCGAATGGTTGGGCATCAGTGACGATAAACTCCTCTGGTGGGAGAGGAACCGCTGCTGCCCAATCTAAGCAGGGGCCCGAGAACAGTTCCTGGGAGTGTTCCCGCTCCTGAGCAGGTGTCATTGTAGTGGAGTGAGGAGGCTGGGAGGAAGGAGGAGCAGCAGACAGAGGATTCGGATTTGCAGCAGTGGACGGCGCAGAACTGCGGGTAGACGATAGGTTGCTCGAAGCACTTTCTGCCATCCAGGACAGGACCTGCTCACACTGCTCATTTTCTAATAACCGTCTCCTGGGTGGACCCATTAATTGGGCGATGAATGTGGGGACACCAGAAACGTGCCTCTCTCCTAATCGCGCAGCAGTCGGCTGCGACACACCTGGATCAGGAGCTCGGCCTGTGCCCACACCCTGACTTGGCCCTCCGCGTCCTCGGCCGCGTCCACGTCCTCTAGGCCTACCCCTACCCCTCAGCATGCTGTATTACCAGTGATTTGATTTCACAGGCAGCTAATAAATTGGCGCAAGACTGCAGGCCAAATATAATTTTTTCCCTTTTTTGAAAACGAAAGGCCCCACTGCCTCTAGTGAATGAATAATCTAAGTTTAATAACTGTGCTGTTTTCCTGCTAATGTGTCACAGAACGTGAGGGTAGCAGAGTTATTAACTGTGGCAGAGCAGGTATTTTTTTTCCCAATTAAGGAAAGCAAATGGCGAAGCCAGGAGTAAAACGTAGCTGGGTGCGTCTGATTTTTACAGGTTGCACACGCAGCCGACATGTGTCCACCGCCCTTAGGACGGACAGAGGCAGGACAAATAGAATTATTTTCCGTTTTTTTGCACCAAAAGGCAGCACTGCGTATATTCTATGAACATGAGAAGTTTAATAACTGTGCTGTTTTCCTGCTAATGTGTCACAGAACGTGAGGGTAGCAGAGTTATTAACTGTGGCAGAGCAGGTATTTTTTTTCCCAATTAAGGAAAGCAAATGGCGAAGCCAGGAGTAAAACGTAGCTGGGTGCGTCTGATTTTTACAGGTTGCACACGCAGCCGACACGTGTCCACCGCCCTTAGGACGGACAGAGGCAGGACAAATAGAATTATTTTCCGTTTTTTTGCACCAAAAGGCAGCACTGCGTATATTCTATGAACATGAGAAGTTTAATAACTGTGCTGTTTTCCTGCTAATGTGTCACAGAACGTGAGGGTAGCAGAGTTATTAACTGTGGCAGAGCAGGTATTTTTTTTCCCAATTAAGGAAAGCAAATGGCGAAGCCAGGAGTAAAACGTAGCTGGGTGCGTCTGATTTTTACAGGTTGCACACGCAGCCGACACGTGTCCACCGCCCTTAGGACGGACAGAGGCAGGACAAATAGAATTATTTTCACTTGTTTTACAAGCAAAAGGCAGCACTGCGTATATTCAATGAATAATAACTGTGTTGTGGCCCTGCCTATACAATTCTTTCCCTGCAGTATCAATGGAGGGTGGAATGCTCTGCAGAGGCGATTTCGAGAAGCAAAAAAAAATGCAGCACAGCTAACAGCAGCCTGGACAGTACTGCACACGGATAAATATGGCCCTAGAAAGGACCGTTGAGGTTCTTGAAGGCTACACTCACTCCTAACACTCTCCCTGCCTATGCAGCACTTCTGTCCCTAATGCCAGGTGCAACGCTCTGCAGAGCCGATTTTGAGAAGAAAAAAAAATTGCCACTGCTAACAGCAGCCAACACACAGCTATCAGTGGCCCTAATAAGGACCTTTGGGGGGTCTTGAAGCCTACACTAACTACCAATTCTTTCCCTACAGCAGCTCCGGTACAAACAGCACTGTCCCTCATCTAACTCACACGGCATCTGTGGCGAGCTGCGGGAGGGGCCGACTTTTATGTTCGGGTGACACCTGATCTTCCCAGCCACTCACAGCAGGGGGGTGGTATAGGGCTTGAATGTCACAGGGGGAAGTTGTAATGCCTTCCCTGTCTTTCAATTGGCCAGAAAAGCGCGCTAACGTCTCAGGGAAGGAAGTGAAAGTAACCAGAACACCGCATGGTGTTCGTTACGAATAACGAACATCCCGAACACCCTAATATTCGCACGAATATCAAGCTCGGAAGAACACGTTCGCTCATCTCTAGTAGTCACCCTTAGGGCGAGCACCCACTGGCGTTTTTTTTACCTGCGTTTTGCGTTTTGCGTTTTTCCTGCACAGGCATAGAGATAACATGTGTTCCTGTCCACTGGCGTTTTTTTTGCGTTGCGTTGCGTTTTTAACATAGGAACATGTCAGTTGCATATGTGTCCCTATTTTTCTCCTAATGCACCCATGAATGTCAATGGAAATTAACGGAAAAATTGCGAAAACGCCGCGAAAACGCAGCGAAAAACGCCGCGAAAAATGCGCGGAAAAATCGCGGGAAACGCGCGGAAAACGCAATCGCCAGTGGGTGCTCGCCCTAAGGGCTCCTTTCCACTGGTGAGATAATCGTGCGTTTTCGCTGCGTTGCGAGAGTGCGAGCTCTCGCAGGAAAGTCCTGCACATCTTGTTCTATGACAATCTTTCCATTAGCGATGTTTAAGGGCAAGCTGCAATGCGAGGATTAAAAATCACAGAAGGGGGATTGTTTCAGCGATTTGCGTTTTTCTCTCGCACATACAGTGCAATGGCAAAATAGATTCTCGCATCGCAGAGCAAAAACTTGCGATTTTGCAGCGATGCGATTTTAAAATTGCGATTTTTTTCGCAGCGATTATCGCTATCGCCAGTGGAAAGGAGCCCTTAAAGAGTTATTTATTTTTAAACATAGTTTTCATTGAGTGGGGAAACAATAAAAGTGCAGAATAAATGTGTATTTCAAAACTAACGCAGCTTAAGTGCTCATTCAGACAACGTGTTATTAGCGCTGCTAAGTAGCACTCTGTACACTCTTCTATAGGAACCAATAGCAGCGCAATAACGGCGCTCATCTGAATGAGGCCTAATACATTATGTATGTATCACAGGCTTGGCACATAAAAAGGAAACCGTGAACCGTTATGCAGTAATTGCTTGTTTAGATTTCAAGGAGGCAAAAGAGAAATGCGGAATACAGATAAATCAACATACCAAAATCATAATGTAAAAAGCTGAGACATGGTGGTAAGTTAACAGCTATCACATATGGTAGTGACTTGTAGAACACAATCCATTTAACCCAAGTTTGTTGGGAATTTAGTGGTGTTGCCCTGTCTGCCTGGCACCATTTGTTCTATAGTGCAATTATATTGGATTGTATTAATCAGTTCCGGCCAAATGATATAGAACATAGTATTAACAATATAGGCGCTTCCTGGAAGCTTCAAATTGATTGCCACATTTAGGGCTCCGACACACTTGAGTTTTTTTTAATGCTATTATTTAAAAAAGTTTGTGCTTTGCAATTTTTGTGCGATGCGTTTTTAACATTAGAAAGTCCCATTGACAATTGCATTAAAAAAATGCAGTGATATCGCAGCGTTAAAAAAATGCAAGTGGGTAAGAGAGCCCTTAGTGGATTAAATTAGGGATTTTTATATATAACAACAAACAGCAACCTAAGTAATAGAAGATATAACTAATTTGGTCTAAAATATAAGCCATGCTGCAGTGTAATGGGTGATCATTGGGATTAGTTAAATTCTGTTATCCTTTCATAGAAACACATTCATCAGGAATGACCTGGCCAAATATTAGAACAAATCTTTATGTTAACTATAGCTTATTAGACATAGCGAGTGGTATATAGAGAATAAGGGCTAATTTACACAGATGCATGCAGGAGCAAAGCTCGCATTGGACAGCATATTGATTCAGGTCTGTATGCTGTCCGAGCTCCATAGGCATTGAACACCCCATGTCCTATTCTCATCAGTGATATGTATTAAAATAAGACATAACGCAATTGTTTTGCATGGCCCGTGGGTCTATATAAAAATAATTGTGTGTCTGAAAAGTCCCATTAAATTCGATGGGTCCATGTACTGTTCATTTGAAGCATGTTGCAAACATGGAATGCACATGGAAAAAATACATGTATGTGCATCTCAGTACTTTGGAAAGTTGTTTGACCATCGTATGGACAGGTGGTCATTTCAGACCAATGTGTGATGTTGTAATGGCGTGGTGGCAAATGTTTTTGCGGCACACCTTTTACTGCACATTATAATACATGCCTTCACTCAACATGTGGGCATAAAAGACAGTAGGGGGTACAGTCCCTCTGGTGTTCAATACAGTCTTGAACACCAGAGGGGCTGTTTTATTTTATCAGTCCTTTAACTAGACCCTGTGGCCTCATGGGGTTAACAGTCTCTATATGCATTAACAACAGACAGTCTCTGGGGTGCATGTAACTTTTTGATCTTTATTTTTCGTAGCGTAGTGATCAAAAGAATCAATTCTGGCATAGTGTGTTTTTTTGTTTTTTTTATTATAGCATTTACCATGCAGTATAAATGACAAGTTAATTTTATTCCATCGGTTAATACAATTATGTTTATATCCAACTTGGGGTACATGCACATGGAGATTTAGATAGTTATGCTCTGCATTCTTGGGCAAAATTCAGATCGGATAGCACATGGACATCCTGTTCATGTGCTGTTCAACATAAAGGACATGGCACATTGATAAGTACTATTTTTGTCGAGCAACGGCCAATAATAGGGCATGCTGCAATATATTTTTTTCTCAGAATATTTGTGTAAAAAAAAAAAAAGCCCATGTGAATATGCCCACTCAAATAAATGGGTGCTATTTCTGTCCGATTTTCAGATCAATTTTGCAGAAAATTGGACATAAAAAAATCCTGTGTGAATGTACCCTTCCAGGGTCATCGGGTCCAATTCCCTGCTCAGTGCAGGATTCACTAAATCATCCCAGACAGATATTTGTTCAGCCTTTGTTTGAAGACTTCCATTGAAGGAGAACTTACCACCTCCTGTGGTAACCTGTTCCACTCATTGATCATCAAAATGCTGAGGCAAAATACAAAAGTGTGAATATGACCTTCAGAGAAAGGCTACATTCACAGTACCATAGCCAGTCATTAGAAGTGGTATTCTGGTGACTTCCTTTTCAAAAGGGGAGAACCCAAACACAAGAGCCAGATGTTACCTGTAGATGTAGACAATATATCGAACTATCTAAACTTACAAGAACATTTTGCTGGAGTAAATTTTCCATTAGGAAGACATGACATCTCTCCAAAACTATTTCCATCTGGTGTTTTGTAATTTCCGTAACACTGAAACGTCACCTTTTCTCCTTCCAAGTATGTGGATTGTCGATTGATAAACCGTGCGTTTTCCAAAACAGCCATAGAGGGCGCACATACTCCTAGAACAGAGAATAGCATTTTATATTAATTCAGAATTGTATGTTAGTTATTTTATTTTCCATTATTTAATGTATACTAGACCTCATGTCCACGGCACATGTGGATTTTTAATGCGGATATAGGGCTCAGTCAGATGGGCATTTTTTTGCTGCTCATGTTTTTGCGCAAAACACATGCGTGACTGCATCGATCAACATCCAGGAGTTTCACTTTGTGGTCAATGGTACTGGTGGCAGCAGTTGCGGCCCCATTGACATACAGAGAAGATCGCGATCCTCTACCACAGCTGTCACAGCTGTGGCCGAGAATTTCTTTTTCTCCGCGGGGAGTCCCCTCATCACATTACATGCTCACTTCTCTGCAGCTGCACCGCACTTTATGTGCGCATAACTGCAGTCAAATGTGTTTTTTTTTTCAGTGTGACGCCCGCTTTGGTCATGCAAATTTTTGTGCGTTTGCGTTTTGTGCAAAAAAATGCTCAGCAAATGAATGCCCATCTGACTGAGCCCTTAGGCCTCATGTCCACGGGGAAAATTAGGCCAGCTACGGATTCTACATGGAGAATCCATAGCGGGTCCCTCCTGCCCCGCGGACATGAGCGCTTAAAATAAGAATTAACTCACCCGCAGCAGACCGGGCGGATCTTCTCCTCTTCACGGCTGGATCTTCTTTCTTCGGCCGGCAGATGTGCTCCGCACGCCGGCTGCGTACCGTGCGCATGCGCCCGGCACATCCGCCGGGCCGAAGAAAGAAGATCCGGACGTGAAGAAGAGAAGAACTGCCCGGTCCGCTGCGGGTAAGTTATTCTTACTTTAGGTCTCCCGCGGATCCGGACGGCTTCCATAGGCTTCCATAGAAGCCTGTGGGAGCCGTCCGCGCGGGAGACACGCACGAAAATGGAGCATGTCCATTTTTTTTCATGCTCCATTTTTTAAAAAAAATCACTTTTATTGACCATCCGCGGGTATTTATCTACCCGCGGGTGGTCAATGCATCCCTATGGGATCCGCAGGCAGGTGATCCGCTGCGGATTTTAAATGCTATTTTGCCTGTGGACATGTGAGGCCTTATGCTGCATTTGTTGGTCAATGGCAGAAGCTTGCTTCTAGCTGTTGCTTTTTTCACACATTTTCCCATAGTCCCTACAGGGCTGTAAAAAATGTACAGGTGGTAAAAATGTTACATTTTTACAACATGTTAAATGCATATTTGCATCAAACTTTAAATTAATACAACAAAAGTCACTGAAAAATAGTCACATTTTTGCTTGGTACATCTGTGTGAACTTAAAAAAAATCACCTAAAAAAAGCTTCAGAAATAGGTTGAATTGAACTTAATGAAAGGTTTCTTTTTTTGCCAGAATATGCAGATTAAAAAAGTCCATGGTGTTGAATTAAATTGCATACATCCACATAAACATTCAAGTTAACAATATTTGGCATACCAATATTTGGACAGTTACATAATTATCATAATTTAGCGTCAGTACGCCGCAGTCGCCCATGTGGATGGACGGGCAAACACTAATTAAGATCGGGAACTTGATTTCAGCTTTTCTTCATTCATGCAATTTTATGGCGCATGCGTATATACTCGTATGAATAAGGCCTCAGTCCTGCTCACCCACTAGACCGGCCACCCGTAATTTGCATATGGCGAGAAAAGAATAAAACCCAGAATTTTACAGGTATGCTTGCAACACAGTTTCAGGTGAATGTACAGTGTGAATGCCCAAAACATTATTGTTTAACCCTTCAGTGGTGGATTTCTTACCACCCTGCCAGACCTACCAGGGCAGGTTTTTTAAATGGGCCAATCATTTAAGTTCAACTAATTTTACAGTCGCGTTCCAAGAGCCATAACTTTTTCATTTTTTCATTGACAAAGCCATATGAGGGCTTGTTTTTTGCAGTACAAGTTGCATTTTTGATGGCCTCATTTTTGGGTGTATATATAATGTATTGCATAACTTTTGTAAAACAATTTGTAGGGAGTTTGGGGGAAAAAAATGAATTCTGCCATTGAGCTGTTGCAGGGTCTGACAGAGCAGACTGACCTCTGGCTTTCTCCTGCTGAGTGTCCAATGGAGCTTGGTCGTGTGTGACAACGGCCGTAACCTGGTGACAGCTGTGTAGCTCGGCAGCTTCACACATGTGCCATGCCTGGCCCACGTCTTCAATCTGGTGGTTCAGCAGTTTCTGAAAAACTACCCCCACTTGTCTGACCTGCTCGGCAAGGAGCGCCACGTCTGCACACATTTCCGCAAGTCCACCTAGGACGCTGCCACCCTGAGAACCCTGCAACGTTTCAGCTGCCAGAGCACCGACTGCTGTGCGATGTGCCCATATGCTGGAATTCTACGCTGCACATGTTGGCGAGGCTGTATGAGTAGCGTAGCGTAATAGTGCAATACCATCTGCAACATGGGCGGCGGAGTGGTAGTCGGCCTCCACAATTCTTTATTGAGGAGTGGGCATGGATGGCGGACATCTGCCAGGTCCTCGGAAACTTTGAGCAGTCTACCCAAATGGTGAGCGGCGATGCGGCCATCATTAGCATTACCATCCCACTGCTTTGCCTGCTAAGAAGTTTGCTGCTAAGCATAAAGGACGCCGCTTTGCGGTTGGAACAGGAGATGACAGTATGTCGCTTGATAGCCAGACTACCCTCATGTCTATATCTCAGCGCGTTTTGGTGGAGGAGTAGGGGGAGGGGGAAGAAACTGCTGGCCACACTGCAGTGGGTACCCATGCTGCTTGCCTCTCATCTGTTCAGCATGTATGGGCTGAAGAGAAGGAGCATCCTTAAAGTCATTCTCCTAGTGAGGACAGCGATGTGTTGCATACTAGGACCCTGGCACACATGGCTGACTTCATGTTAGGGTGCCTTTCCCGTGACCCTTGCATTAGACGCATTCTGGCCAACACGGATTCCTGGGTGTACACCCTTCTAGACCCACGGTATAAGGAGAACCTTTCCACTCTCATTCCTGAAGAGGAAAGGAGTACAAGAGTGATGCAATACCACAGGGCCCTGGTGGAAAAAGTTATGCTAAAGTTCCCATCTGACAGTGGTAGTGGCAGAAGATGCGGTTACAAGGGCCAACTAGCAGGGGAGGTGCAGGGATCAGGCAGCATGTCCAGCGCAGGCAGGGGAACACTCTCCAAGGCCTCTGCCAGTTTTATGGCTCCCCAGCAAGACTGTGTCACTACTGCCCAGTCAAGGCTGAGTCGGAGGGAGCAATGTAAAAAGATGGTGAGGGAGTACGTAACCGATCGTACCACCATCCTCTGTGATGCCTCTGCTCCATACAACTATTGGGTGCCAAAGCTGGACACGCGGCATAAACTTGCACTGTACACCCTGGACGTGCTGGCCTGCCCTGCCGCTATCGTCTTGTCAGAGAGGGTCTATCATTATCACTCTAGTCAGCAGCTGTTGGTGCATCACAACAGACTGCATATACAGAGACAGAGATTTATCCAAAAGGGCATTGGATATAGGTGATAGCCTAGAATTCATTCTGGGCTACCACCAAACTATCTATGTGCATTTTATTGCAGCTATTTAAATCCTGAAGGATGAGTAGCTCATAGATGAATACTGCAGCTGTTCCATTTAATGCAGCCACTGTCTTTATTCATCTTATATATGTTCTACCTGTAATAATCACTTATACAAGTGGGAGCATCATCTCTCCGGAATAGAGCCTATGTATAAGTAGGAGAGAGAACATATTGACAAATAGAAATCTGAGTAACCCTGGATAGAAAAAGACATCAGGGAATACAAAAGTGGTAGAAGTGGTAGAATTCTCGCCTGCCACGCGGGAGGCATGGGTTTGATTCCCGGCCAATGCACCTAGATTATTGGGACAGAGCATTTTATTGCAGCTATTTAAATCCTGAAGGATGAGTAGCTCATAGATGAATACTGCAGCTGTTCCATTTAATGCAGCCACTGTCTTTATTCATCTTATATATGTTCTACCTGTTATAATCACTTATACAAGTGGGAGCATCATCTCTCCGGAATAGAGCCTATGTATAAGTAGGAGAGAGAACATATTGAAAACATATTATTATTTGGAACAACTTATCTCTATCCTTGATAATCACTGAAACTGTCGTCTGGTTGCAATTAACCTTGGTATATAATCACATGAGCCATAAGAAATGAATGGCTCATGCGATCAGTCATAGGCATAAGGGAATACCATAGAGTATCAAGCCAATATAAGCTTGGGTCTGCGTTATACAAAAACATACTCCGGACTTAACACCTAATGGTGACATATCGGGGTGATTTCTATATAAATCAATCACCGCGATATTGTTCTAGAAATAATAAGAACAAATACGACCCAAGCAATATTAATGAGCAACTGTTATAAATGGGACGACAGTACTAGTAAATGTGTGTGTCAGGTACAATATTACTGACTGTAAATTAACAGACATCACTGTACCGTGACTAATCAGAGGACATCAGGCCTACCCTGTGATAGAGAACTAAAAGTGTTCAAGGTCACTGACAGTGAGTGCTTCACCACACTTTAATAAACATCTGGTGGCGCAAGTCATTGACAAATGGAAATCTGAGTAACCCTGGATAGAAAAAGACATCAGGGAATACAAAAGTGGTAGAAGTGGTAGAATTCTCGCCTGCCACGCGGGTGGCCCGGGTTCGATTCCCAGCCAATGCACCTAGATTGTTGGGACAGAGCAGTATTCATCTATATATCTAAGCCCTACTGTTTTTAATTATTGTGTGACTTTTAGCACATATGAGAAAATATAAGGACGCCTTTTTATTATTTAAAAATCAATAAAAGCTAAGTTTTATTATTTTTGGTCCTTTCGGTGACAAGTTTCATTAAAGTTGAAAAAGGATTTCATTGCTACGGTGGCAATCTTGTCAGAGAGGGTGTTTAGTGCAACTGTGGTCTACCTATACTCTTGCTACATAAATGTTACTGGGGTCCACCTATACACTTGCTACTGAAAGGTTTGAGGGGTCCTCCTATACTCTTACTACATAAATTTTACAGGAGTCCATCTATACACTTGCTACTGAAAGGTTTGAGGGGTTCGCCTATACTCTTGCTACAGAAATGTTACAGGGGTCCACCTATACACTTGCTACTGAAAGGTTTGAGGGATTGGCACTCTTGCTACAGAAATGTTACAGGGGTCCGCCTACACACTTGCTACTGAAAGGTTTGTGGGGTTTGCCTATACACTTGCTACTAAAAGGTTTGAGGGATTCACCTATACTCTTGCAACAGAAAAGTTTCAGGGGTCCGCTTATACTGTGGGTGCACAAATGTTTCCCATAGTGTTGTTCAGCTGCTTGACACATACACAGAATGAAGTCTGTGGGGACACATGGATTTCCCATAGATATGTAACTCACTGCACCTTGGGTCACACACGGTGAAGGCTGGGACCGAACCTGACCCTGGGCCCGCTCACGTACTTCCCACACAGAGTATTGCGGGTCCTACCTCGGTCATGGTTTCTCGGCCTTATTATGCCACCTCCTACTGCTGCTTGGGGTCTGGGGATCAGTGCTGAACACACATGTATTTGCTCTCATATTACCACAGTTATCTGAGACACTGGTTTGGGCCAAAACAAAGGAGCGTTACTGAATTAATGAGACAATCACAGCTGTACTAGCATCGGAGTCTGCTTTAGGCCCATGATTACTGACAGCATGGGCAGAGGCCGAGGTCCTGGGGGAAAAAAATCAACTGCGCTAGATTTGCCCTGTGGAACTTCTTGGTGGGTCATCCAGTCTTTGGAGCAATGAAAGCAACCGTAACTGATTTATTGAGACGTTTACACCTGTACTAAAATCCGAGTCCGCTTTATGCCCACTGAGGGTGTGGGCCGAGGCCGAGGTCCTGGGTGGGTTTAAACTCTGCCATGTTTGTGCAGTCTGATTTCTTTATGTGTAATACCGTCTTTGAGTTTCATGGGTTCGCCTATGCTGTGCGTGCACAAAGACTTCCCCATTGCGGTGTTTTACCTATCTGGCGAGGTCCTTGGTGGGGTGAAATGTTTGGGCACTCTCTTTTCTTCCTGTTTAAGGATGACTACCCACTAGCGTTTGCGAATTTGCTGTGTTTTTTTCCCCCGGTGTCTATGGGGCTTACTAATGTTAAAAATGCATTGCGGCAAAATCGCAATTTCCTGGAGAAAAAAAAAAACCACTGCGAATTTCGCAGTGAAAAAAAACTGTAGTGGGTAGTCACCCTAATACTTTCCCTGGGTTCCAGGGGGTTGCCTATACTGTGGGTGCGCAAAGGCTTTCCCATTGCGCTGTTCAGATATCTGACACATACAAAGAATGATTTGGGCAGAAATGTGGGCAGAGGCCGAGGTCCTTGGCAGGGTGAAACTCTGCCATGTTTGGGCACTCTCTTTTCTCCCTGTTTAATACTGTCCTTGGGTTCCAAGGGCTCGCCTATGCTGTGGGTGCACAAAGACTTCCCATTGCGTTGTTTTACCTGTCTGGCACAAATACACTGACTGACTTGGGTAGGGTGCAGACAGCTTTCTCATTGCATTGTTTTACCTATCTGGCTCAAATACACTGACTGACTAGGGCAGAAGTGTGGGCCGAGGTCCTTGGCGGGGTGAAACTCTGCCATGTTTGGGCACTCTGATTTCTTCATGTGTTATACTGTCTTTGAGTTTCATGGGCTCGCCTATGCTGTGGGTGCACAAAGATTTCTCATTGCAGTGTTTTAGCTATCTGGCACAAATACAATGAATGATGTGGGTAAGGTGCAGAGTGCCACCTCTTCCTCCTGCTTGGGGTCAGGGGATCAGCGCTGGGCAACATGTATTTGCTCTCGTGTTACCACAGTTATCTGAGACACTGGGTTAGACCAATCTAAAGAAGCGTAACTGAATTAAGGAGCCATTCACAGCTGTACTAGCATCCAAGTTCGCTTTCTGCCCACAATTACTGAGGGTGTTGGCAAAGGCCAAAGTCCTGGGGGGATGCAACTGCGCCAGTTTTGGCCTGTGGAACTTTTTTGTGGTTCATCCAGTCTTTGGAGCGATGAAAGCAACCATAAATGATTTAATGAGACATTCACAGCTCTACTAGCATCCCAGTCCGCTTTATGCCCACGATTGCTGAGGGTGTGTGCAGAGGCTGAGGTCCTGGGCGGGGTGAAACTCTGCTATGTTTGGGCACTGTAATTGTTTCATGTTTCATACTTTCCTTGGGTCTCATGGGCTCGCCTATGCTGTGGGTGCACAAAGATATCCCATTGCGGTGTTTTAGCTATCTGACACAAATATACTGAATGACTTGGGTAGGGCGCAGAAGGCTTTCCCATTGCGGTGTTCAGCTATCTGACACCTACACAGAATGAATTGTGTGGGGACACATGAATTTCCCATTGCTATGTAACTCACGGCATCTTCGGTCACACAAGGTGGAGGCTGGGACCGAGCCTGACCCAGGGCCCGCTCACATGCTTCCACAGAGTATTGCGGGTCCTACCTCGGTCATGGTTTTGAGCTTATTATGCCTCCTCCTCCTCCTCTGCTTGGGGTCTGGGGATCAGTATTGGTCAGCATGTATTATCTCTCGTGCTACAAATTACCACAGTTATCCGAGATACTGGATTTGAGCATTCACAGGAAGCTTTAGTGATTTCATGAGACTTTCACAGGGTCACTGTATACCTGTGGTGGCTACTTTTGCGACACCTCTTGCTTCAAACCAATCTTTGGTGTTAGTACGTGCTGCTGCATTGTGGAGATGTGTAGAAGTGCTGGCTCCAGAGTCCCCTTTATGCCCACATTTGCGGCTTCTGACAATTTTGTGACGGAGATGGCACGGGATTGGAATGATGATCCTAAGTTAATTTATCATCAATTCTCATCAGCATTGGGGGCTATCGCCAACACTTTTAAAGAGGGTCTCTGCCTTACCCTGCCAACCCTGTGCAGTGTGTGTCTCCGGTTCCTCCTCATTGCAGACACTTATTAATCGACATGAGGGTGGTGTGGCTATGAAGCGAGCATGTGGCATGAGGCCACCTGGACGCTGCGCAGGAAAAATTTTGTGTGCGCTATGGATGCATGGTTGTGCAGGGGATTGGACAGCAATGCCAGTATGTAACCCAGGAGAAAAGGCAACGGTGTCACCCGCAGGCAGTGATTGTCCTTGGTTGCAGCTAGTGTGGTGCTTAGCTAAGATGTGCCAGCGCATATGCCTTGCTGCTTATCTGTCCCAAGTAAACTGTTAGGGGGATGACCGCCAGGCTCTTGCCCCCATTTTGGCTTAATAGTCGGACCTGGGAGCCTCAGTCATGCATGCTGCCCCTGCCGTTCCCTATCCATTTCTGTGGTGTTTCCATCACTTTCTGAGGTTTTCTGGTGTTTTACAAACCATCCCCTATGCGGAGCATCAGTCCCATACAAAAATCCTCAAGTCCCCTATTGACTTCAATGGGGTTTGTTACTCAAAATGACCTCTTGAGCATTGCGAAGAGCTGGACTCGAGTACCGAGCACCCGAGCATTTCGGTGCTTGCTCATCTCTATCAAGTACTACAACAACAAAAAAAAACTATACAAGTTTGATATCGTAGTAATCGTATTGACCCATAGAATAAAGCTTTCATGTCATTTTTGTTGCAGTTTGTGTGCTGTAGCAACAAAACGCACTGAAAGATTGTGGAATGTCATTTTTTTGTTCCACTTAGAATTTTTTTAAAGTTTTTTAGTACATTATATGGTACTTTAAATGGCACCATTGAAAAATACAACTCGTCCCGCAAAAACCAAGCCTGCATACAACGACGTCAATAAAGGAGTTACAATTTTTTAAAAGGGGGGAGGAAAAAAGGGGGGGGGCACGTCATTAAGGGGTAAAATAATGTACCAGGAGGGAGGGACAGCCTGCAGCAGTGCCGCAGAACGTCAGAAGAAGTGAGTAATGATTTTTATTCTTTGCTCCACTGTATTGCCGGCGTATAAGGTGACAGTTGGGGGGTCGTCTTATACGCCCCGTCGCCTTATACGCCGGTATATATTTTTATTGTAACACATTTCTGGATGAATTGCAGGGAAGGGCTTATACATTTAAGCCCTTCCCGACAATTCATCCTGCGATCGCCGGCAGCCCATTGCTTTTTTTTTTTTTTTGTAAATCAGATTTTATTACATTTTAAATATATAACAACAATAACAATAACACGTCAGTCATTGAGATGGGTTACAATCTTTGTCTTGAATCCATACTAAATAACTATAACATAGCCCTCGCGGCTTAGGAAACCCCACCAATGACTTACGAAAAATCGCTTAAGGTAAGCTGTGGTGATAATCCTCCCAGTCACGGGGACCACTCCAAACTTCCCTGGCAACATGCAAGGGGGTTCTATATACGTATAGAGTAATGTATTTTTCCCATCTCGCCACCAACAGGGCTTTTAAAACATCTCTACAAATAAACATGAGGGATGGGGGAGGGACAACGATGGGGAACGGGGGGGGGGGGGGGGAGAAGACATAGGTAAGAGGTCTTGGGGGGGGGGGGAACGGCCGGGAGGGGGATATCTTAAGTATCCTTCACGTCTCTTCGATCAAACTGGTCCAGGGATAAGTATATGGGAGGCGATGGAGCCCGGTGTGTGTGTGTGTGTGTGTATATGTATGTATATATATATATATATATATATATGTGTGTGTGTATATATATATATATGTGTGTATATATGTATATATATATATGTATATGTGTGTATATATATATATATATATATATATATCCCCTAAGGGAACTGCGCGGAAAAGATCCCTATACAGCGTCGGCTATGATGATGTTTGCGCATTGTACTTAGTTTATGGATCATAGCTCTGTAGATGAGATTACCCGATCACCTGAAGGTTCCGCTGCCAGACAATCGCTTTCCAGGGAATCCACGTATCTATAAATTTGTCATGTGTCCCTCTAGACCAAGCCGAGAGCTCCTCTAAATTCGCAAGGGTATCTACTCTATCACGCCATTGAGTTAGTGTAGGTGGGTCTCTCTGTTTCCATTTTAACGGTATCAGGGCTTTTGCAGAGTCTAACAGCAAGGCGGTCAATTTATTCCGCAGTGGGTGGAATGCGGGAGTCGGTCTCCACAGGAGAACCACCTCAGGGGAGAGAATAAGTCCCGGAGAGATCTGCTTCAACACCTCCTCCACCTCTCTCCAAAATTTAGTTAAAACCGAGCACTCCCACCAAATATGGAGGAAGGACCCAGTAGCCTTCTCGCACCTCCAGCATAAATCATGTGTGGTTAGTTTATGATCGTGCAGCCACTGCGGGGTTCTGTACCATCTTGCTAACAGCTTGTAGTGAGTTTCCTGTGAGGTAACGCATGGTGACAGACCAAAAGCGGTCTTCAGAATGAGTCTGGTCTCACTTGGGGTTAAGGAGATGTGAAATTCCCTTTCCCACGAAACAAGGAAGGCAGGACTTGTCTCCACTGGGGGGGAGACGAAGTGGTTCCGAATGTAAGAAACCTTTCTGGTTTGGGCATTGCTTCCCGCTAAAGTTTTCTCCAGCGCTGTTAGAGGTCTGGTGGTTTTGTGGTCTTTTAGAAAGTTGTTAATAACTTTCAATAAGTGCGTCGAGGTAAGGAAGGATAGAGGATAACCAGGTAGTAGGTCCTCCAGCGATGAAAGAGGGAATTTGTGTGCTAGGTCTACTACGTCTTGGATTCTTTTGCCTGCCAACGGCTTCCATATTCTTGCTGTATATGGGTCCAAAGAAAGACCCATATACCTGTGTAATGCAGATAGGGGTGCACATGGGGAAGGGTCTGGGGCTAACTTTGCCCCCAAGGTAGCCCATGTCTCCAGTAATCCCTTTGTAAGGGGATTAACTTTTTGTTTCCTCTTGTGTTTCCCGCACGGGACCCATAGTTCCTCCACCAGGTGGGGGCCATAAGCTCCTATAGCTAAGGACTGGAGCAGGGGGTCCCTAATTGGGCTCGTCAGTTCCAGCCAAAGGTTCAGTTGTGCGGCCATATAAAACTGTTTGGGGCATGGAAGGTCCACTCCCCCCTCCGAGCGCCTCTTAACTAACAGACAATGCGCCAGCCTCGGCCGTCCTCCTCTCCACAGATATCTTGTGAAGATGGTATGCAGAGATTTGAAAAAGCTTGAAGGAATAAACACTGGGAGTAATCTGATTTTATAAAGTATAATGGGAATGATGTAGGCTTTTAATACATTTTTTTCTGCCTAACCAGGATATGAAGGGGAGGTCATAGGATCTCACTAGGTTCTTAATCTTTCCTAACAAGGGAGCGAAATTTGTTGCATATAAATCTTCTGCTTTTTTAGTTATTTTGATACCCAAGTAATCAATAGACGAGTCGGCCCAGGTAAAGGGAGAGTTGATCTTAATCGCTTTAAATCTATTGGGTGGGATGGAAATATTTAGTGCCGTCGATTTGGACAGGTTGATCTTGAAATTAGATATCTCCCCAAAATCCTCCAGTAGCCGTACTAGGTGAGGAAGGCCTGTCTCGGGGTTCGTTATTAGGAATGTTATATCGTCTGCGTATGCGGACGCAGAGAGGGTCCTTCCTCCTACTCTCAGGCCCTGTATCAGGGGGTCCATTCTAATTTTTTGGAGGAAGGGTTCGAGGGCAAGTATGAAAAGTGAGGGGGACAGGGGACATCCCTGTCTCGTACCATTATTTATGTTGAATGGGGAGGAGAGGGATTCATTAATTTTAAGCCTGGCATGCGGCGAGGCGTAGAGGGAGAAGATCGCTGTGACGAACTTAGGAGGAAAGTTGAAGTGCAGTAGGACCTGTTCCATGTAGACCCAGTTTATGCGGTCAAACGCTTTTTCCGCATCTGTACCCACAAAAGCTAAGGGGATGTTATTTCTTTGGGCATATCTAGCAGCGTGGAGCCGGCAGAAAAAAACCCGTCCCTTCCCTCTCTACCCCTGACGAACCCCGACTGTTCAAAGTTAATCAGTTTAGTGATAACTTTTTCTATTCTTTTCGTTAGGGTTTTCGCCCATAATTTCATATCGAGGTTTATCAGAGAGATTGGGCGTTAGCTGCCGCAGGATTCGGGGTCCTTATTTTCTTTGTATACTAAAGTAATGTGCGCCTCCTGTGCCTGTCTCGGGAGAGGGGTACCTTGCAGTAGTGCATTAAAGAGTCCCGTTAAATGGGGGAGGATAGTACTTTTGAATGTTTTAAAATAAGTGAGTGACAGACCATCAGGACCTGGGCTTTTTCCAGGTGGGGAAGTGTTTATAAGGTCCTCTATTTCTTGTTCCGTAACCGGAGCCATGAATGCCTCTAAGTCCTCCTCTTCTATTTTTGGGAGATCTAAGTCTCTAAGGAAGTTATTAATCTGCTCCTTAGCATTTATAGAAGCCTCTGGAGTTAGGGGTTCTCTGAGATTGTAGAGGGAGGAGTAAAAGCTGCGGAATTCGTTCGCTATTTCGGTTGTGGAAGATACCAGTTGGCCGCAAGAGGTTTTGATGCACTTTATGTGATTCCTGGACTTAGCCTTTTTGATGAGATTAGACGTGTATCTACTCCCTCTGTTGCCCTGAGCGTACGTGATGTGTTTTAAATATAGATGTTTTTTATTAAATTTAGACTCCAATATGAGCTTAAGTTCCTTTCGGAGCACAGTTAATTCCTCCAGAGAGGTCTTGCTGATCGAGAGCTTAGAAACTCGCTCTAATTTAGCGATTTGCCGGAGTTTATCGTCTATTTCCTTTTGCTGTCTTTTTTGCTCTGGATCCCGCAGCGATTAGAAGACCTCTAACGAATGCCTTATGGGCCTCCCATACCAGAGGAGCCGACAGTTCCTCTGATTTGTTTATCTGGAAATATTCCTCTAATGCAATCTTCAACTGTCTCCTCTCCTCCTCATTATCTAAGAGGGAGGGGTTGAGCCTTCACCGCCACTCTCTGGGGGATAGGGGAGGTAGGCGTAGGTTTAAATGGACCGGCGCATGATCCGTAATCAAGATAGGGTCAATAGTCGCGCTTGCTACATGTTGTAACAGGGAGGAAGATATCAAGATATAATCCAGGCGCTGGAAGGAGGAGTGAACCCCCGAGAAAAATGTGTAGTCTTTAATATCTGGATTAAAGCTTCTCCATCCGTCCACTACATCGGCCTCTACCATAGCGCATTTCAATTTGTTCAGCTTTCTTTGAGAAATTCGAGATTTGCCCTCCGAAGAGTCTAATAGGGGGCACATCGTGAGGTTAAGATCTCCTCCCATTATTACCTGGCCGCTGGCAAACTGTCTTAAAGCCTCCATCTGTTTCACCATCCATGGTACCTGGTTAGTGTTTGGGGCGTAAATATTTGCTAGAGTGACTTTATTGTTATTAAGGACACCCCTCAGAAACAGAACCCTGCCTTCCTCGTCCGCGTAGCGTCCCTCACAGGTAAAGGTGAGAGATTTTTGTAGCAAGATGGTAACACCCTTTGAAGCAGACGATGGGTGCGTATTGTGATATGCAAGTGGGAACTGTTTGCCCGGTAAGGACAGGCACCTATCTCCCCTGAAGTGGGTCTCCTGCAAGATAACAACCCCCGATCCATACCTGTTCAGAAGTACCGCAATGTGATGTCTTTTAGCCGGGGAATTAAGGCCGTTCACATTTAGTGTGGGGATTCGGGTTACCTCATCCACCAGAGAGTCGATTATTTCTCTTTCTCTGTTCCAGCGTGAAAGGGGAAAGACAGCGAGAAAAACGTTAATCTCTAATATCCTATACGAATCCTTAAGTTTATTAGATTGTCGGCGTAGCAGTATCAGGTGATGGATAGGGAAATAGGGGGAGGTAGGGAAAGAGACGTAGGGAAAGACAAGAGGGATAAGACAGACAATAATAATAACAATAAATACGTATCAGGGAGATTCGTAGATGTGTTGTAAAACTATCCCCCGGGTCGGCGGTCCTGGCCTCGGACCCCGGATCAAACCAACCCCGGGAGACTGGGGGTAAGATAGGAGGGGGGGGGGGCGAGTTGTCTAGGCCTCCAACACTGAGGCGTAGGCAACAATGAAATCAGCCTGATCCGTCTGGCGCCCCTTGGGTCTAAAAAACCAAAACTTATAACTTAGATCAGTACACGTCTTTAACTTTTAGAGGAGAATCAGTTTGTAGGCCGGAGTACAGCATAGCATATGATTACTCAAATCACTCTAAGGTAATATATATCAAACATAACACTGAATTGCATCACCCGTCTGCAAAAACCACAGAGAAGGTGAAAAAGGAAAAAGAAGAGTCCCGACTGTGGAAACAACCAACGTCGCCAAGGAGGATGCATCCAGTGGGAAAGTCCTCCAGCATCCTCTCGGGATCATTCTAAAACTAGGTCCGCTGGACCACCATAAAGAGAAAAAAAAAAAAAATACTGCACCGTCTTATGTTATCAGGTGTCCAGAGTAGCAGTGGGTTCTTTCGCCCTTTTCTTTTTTGTTTTCAGCGATTTAGGGTTGCTTGCCACCTGCCACGGCTCAGGTAGTGTTAATCGCGGTAATGTAGGAAATTCAGGGAGAGGCATCCAGGAGGGCAAATCTATCGGCTCGAGTTCCAGATGTTCCCAGCAGCTCTGTAAATCCTCTGGGGAGCGAACTAGCAGCCTCCTTCCCTTACCCGCTATATTGATGCCGAAAGGGAACAACCAAGAATAGCGAATGTTCTTTGCTCTTAATGCTTCAAGGAGCGGGCGAAGTAACCGGCGCTTCGCCAGAGTAGTAGGCGAGAGATCTTGGAAGATTTGAAAGTGCGTTCCCCCGTATTTAAGTTCCTTGCAAGCTCTTGCTGTTTTAAGAATCAGAGCAGTGTCCTGGAAAGCAAGCAATTTGCATATGACGTCACGGGGGGGGGGGGGGGGGGGGCTCAGTGGGCGCAGGTGGCGGTCTCAGAGACCTATGTATTCTCTCTATTTTTATTGATGCGGCTCTCTCAGAGCCTAATAGCTGTTGAAAGATTTCAGAGGCTACCTTTGTAAGTGAATCGGTAGCCCAGGACTCAGGCAGGCTCTTGAACCTCAGGTTACACCTCCTGTTTCGGTTCTCAAGATCCTCTTGTGATATGAGAGCTCGGTTTATGCTATCGTGATGTTCCCTTAAAACTTTCTCTAATGCGATCGCATGTGAGGAAACGGTGGCCATCACAGACTCCAGCTCCTCCACTCTGCACCCCATCAGCTTAAGATCTTCCTTGATTTCGGCAAGGTCAGCGACTATGGGGTTCAAAGCATTAGCCAGCAGCTCCCTTAATGAATCCCCTCGAGACCCCACTATCATCCTCTTCATCTGAGGAGATCTCTCCTCCTCCCGCCTTACTGGTAGATGCAGCAGCTTCTGCCGCCGGCGCCATCTTGACAGACGGGTGTAGGGAGCGGGAGCCGCGCTCCTTCAGGAAGCGCTGCATGCCTGTTTGGTTTTTCGCCGATCGGGGTGTGCAGGCTAGGTCTCCGGCCCTCTCCTTCGTTGTTCTCCTCATTGTTTGCGTCTATTAGCAGGTTAAATAAACCCTCTAGGGCGCCATGTGGAGGGAGCTCCCGACTTAAGCGGCCATCTTGCTCCGCGGCAGGCTCCGCCCCTCGTGTTTTCTTTGTTTTATGTTAGTAGGTATAAGGAGAAAGCATATTGTCACTGTTGACTGGTAGAAATAGCTGTTATGCTTAAGAGGTCTCCTTTAATGTGCTGTTTCAGACGCTCTTATATTAAGCTCTCTTGGGATACTAGATGTGTACAGTTTGTGGTGCTTTATCCCAGTGGAGAAGGAGCTGATGTGAGGCAGGTTTGTGTCCCTCTGCACCTTTAGTTTTTTTTCCAGCCCATTGCTTTCAGTGGAACCTGCTGTATTGCTGGCTCCATTGAATTCAATGGGCAAACATCGTTTGCCCATTGAATAACAGCTATGGCAGAGGAGAACGATCTTTACGCTGACAGTGCGGGGGGGGGGGGGGGAGGCCCACTCTTGCCGCTATTGTGGCTTAATAGTGGGACCTGTGAACTTGAGATGCAGCCCAACATGTAGCCCCTCGCCTGCCCTATCCGTTTTTGTGTAGTTCCCATCACATTCTTGAATTGCCCAGATTTTCACAAACGAAAACCTTAGCGAGCATTGGCGATATACAAGAATGCTCGGGTCGCCCATTGACTTCAATGGGGTTCGTTACTCGAAACGAACCCTCGAGCATTGCGAAAATTTCATCCCGAGTAACGAGCACCCGAGCATTTTGGTGCTCGCTCATCTCTAGTAAAAATCTAAAAAAATATAAGAATTTTGGTATCGTTGTAACAGTAACAACCCGCAGAAAAAAAATTTGTGTGTTATGTATGCTGCATGATTAACGCTGAAAAAAAAAATCTATGGCAGAATTGATGCGTTTTCTCTCCCTGTTATCATAAAAAAAATAATAAAAGTTTTACGATATAGTCTATGTACCCAAAAGTGGCACCGATTAAAACTACAGCTCGCCACGCAAAAAACAAGCCCTTATAAGGCTGCGTCAACGGAAAAATAAAAAAGTTATGGCTTTTGAAAACTGGAGATGGAAAAATACCAAAAATCGCTTGGTCCTCAATGCCAAAATAGGCCATGTAATTAAGGGGTTAATATTAGCTAATGTGAAAGACTAAACTGTACTGAGCGACTCTCATTGAACAAGCCAATGATGAATCTGCCTGCACAAGAGCAAACGAGCTAGCGGTGACGTCTAAAAGCAGCCTAAGCAGGCACAAAGTATTTAGCTATTAAAAGGTATCAAAAGTGCAAAGAATCATATGTATTCTTTGAATGTGCCCTAAAACACATTAAAATCAAAGATATTTTCAATTATCGGACCGTTTTTATAACTGATTATAAGTATCTTACGTAAACATCTTGGTTCAGGATTCCATCCAGCTTCAGTGCAGGTGATAGATTCCCAGTATACTTCCTTAGGTGTCAGAAACTTATCCTCACAGCGATAATATATGGATTGTCCAGGGTCTTTTGGAAAGTAGTGATATCTTTCAGGATATCCATTTTTTATGTCAGGTTTGTCACATCTTTTACCTGCAGAAACAAAAAGTAAGAACAGAACCATCAGGTACAATGTGCAAAGAGGTTTAACAACACCTTAAACCTAAGAAGATTCAAAGGTAGCTGGAGAGAATCGTTGGTATGACTGAGAGGACAAAAACAATCATTGATTAAATGAACATTAGAGATGAGCGAACGTACTCGTCCGAGCTTGATACTCGTTCGAGTATTAGCATGTTCGAGATGCTCATTACTCGTAACGACTACCACGCGATGTTCGGATTACTTTCACTTTCATCTCTGAGACGTTAGCGCGCTTTTCTGGCCAATTGAAAGACAGGGAAGGCATTACAACTTCCCCCTGCGACGTTCAAGCCCTATACCACCCCCCTGCAGTGAGTGGCTGGCGAGAACAGGTGTCAACCGAGTATAAAAATCGGCCCCTCCCGCGGCTCGCCACAGATGCGCTCTGACATACGTTAAGGAAAGTGCTATCTTAGTGGAGCTGCTATAGGGAGAATATTAGGAGTATTTTAGGCTTCAAGAACCCCAACGGTCCTTCTTAGGGCCACATCTAACCGTGTGCAGTGCTGTGGAGGCTGCTTTTTGCAGTGTTGCACATTTTTTTTTTTTTTGGTATATCGGCCGTGCAGAGCATTGCGCCCTGCAGTAATACTCCAGGGACAGAAGTGTGTAGGCAGGGACAGAAGACATATTGATTGAATATAGGCAGTGGGCCTTTGCAAAAAAATTTGGGGCAAAAAATCCATTTGGCCTGCCTGTGACTGGGCTCAGTGTTCTGGGTCTGTGCTGGGTGTAGTAGTTCTACAAAATCATATGCAGCCAGCTAAGTGTACAGCAGGCTTGCGCAAAATTATTTCCTGGCATTCCGTAAGCGAAGTCAGCCTCCAACCACAGGCCAATAAGCGGCACATTTAATTACAGCGTTGTGTTTCTGCACTACTGGTAATACAGCATGCTGAGGGGTAGGGGTAGGCCTAGAGGACGTGGACGCGGGCGAGGACGCGGAGGCCCAAGTCAGGGTGTGGGCACAGGCCGAGCCAGTGCGGTGGCCAGGGGTAGAGGCAGAGCCAGACCGAATAATCCACCAACTGTTTCCCAAAGCGCCCCCTCGCGCCATGCCACCCTGCAGAGGTCAAGGTGCTCTACAGTGTGGCATTTTTTCACAGAGACGCCTGACGACCGACGAACAGTGGTGTGCAACCTTTGTCGCGCCAAGATTAGCTGGGGAGGCACCACTACCAGCATGCGCAGGCATATGATGGCCAAGCACCCCACAAGGTGGGACGAAGGCCGTTCACCGCCTCCGGTTTGCACCACTGCCACTCCCCCTGTGCCCCAACCTGCCACTGAGATCCAACCCCCCTCTGAGGACACAGGCACTACCGTCTCCTGGCCTGCACCCACACCCTCACCTCCGCTGTCCTCGGCCCCATCCAGCAATGTCTCTCAGCGCAGCGTCCAGACATCGCTAGCGCCACTGTTTGAGCTCGAGCGCAAGTACGCCGCCACGCACCCGCACGCTCAAGCGTTAAACATGCACATTGCCAAATTGATCAGTCTGGAGATGCTGCTGTATAGGCTTGTGGAAACGGAGGCTTTCAAAAGCATGATGGCGGCAGCGGCCCCACGCTACTCGGTTCCCAGTCGCCACTACTTTTCCCGACGTGCCGTCCCAGGCCTGCACGACCACGTCTACCGCAACATTGTACGCGCCCTCACCAACGTGGTTACTGCCAAGGTCCACTTAACAACAGACACGTGGACAAGTACAGGCGGGCAGGGCCACTATATCTCCCTGACGGCACATTGGGTGAATTTAGTACAGGCTGGGACAGAGTCAGAGCCTGGGACCGCTCACGTCCTACCCACCCCCCGAATTGCGTGCCCTAGCTCGGTGGTGGTATATGTGGCGGTGTATGCTTCCTCCACTAAACCACCCTCCTCCTCCTCCTACGCAACCTCTGTCTCGCAATCAAGATGTGTCAGCAGCAGCACGTTGCCAGCAGTCGGTGTCGCGCGGCATGGCAGCACAGCAGTGGGCAAGCGTCAGCAGGCCGTGCTGAAACTACTCAGCTTAGGAGAGAAGAGTCAGATGGCCCACGAACTGCTGCAGGGTCTGACAGAGCAGACCGACCGCTGGCTTGCGCCGCTGAGCCTCCAACCGGGCATGGTCGTGTGTGACAACGGACGTAACCTCGTGGCGGCTCTGCAGCTCGGCAGCCTCACGCACGTGCCATGCCTGGCCCTTGTCTTTAATTTGGTGGTTCAGCGCTTTCTGAAAAGCTACCCACACTTGTCAGACCTGCTCGGAAAGGTGCGCCAGCTCTGCGCACATTTCCGCAACTCCCACACGGACGCTGCCACCCTGCGGACCCTGCAACATCGGTTTAATCTGCCAGTGCACCGACTGCTGTGCGACGTGCCCACACAGTGGAACTCTACGCTCCACATGTTGGCCAGGCTCTATGGGCAGCGTACAGCTATTGCGGAATACCAACTCCAACATGGGCGGCGTAGTGGAAGTCAGCCTCCTCAATTATTTACAGAAGAGTGGGCCTGGTTGGCAGCCATCTGCCAGGTCCTTGGAAACTTTGAGGAGTCTACCCAGATGCTGAGCGGGGATGCTGCAATCATTAGCATCACCATTCCTCTTCTATGCCTCTTGAGAAGTTCCCTGCAAAGCATAAAGGCAGACGCTTTGCAATCGGAAACGGAGGCGGGGGAAGACAGTATGTCACTGGATAGTCAGAGCACCCTCATGTCTTTATCTCAGCGCGTTGAGGAGGAGTGGGAGGAGCATGAGGAGGAGGGGGAAGAGACAGCTTGGCCCACTGCTGAGGGTACACATGCTGCTTGCCTGTCATCCTTTCAGCGTGTATGGCCAGAGGAGGAGGAGGAGGAGGAGGGGGAGGAGCATGAGGAGGAGGGGGAAGAGACAGCTTGGCCACTGCTGATGGTACACATGCTGCTTGCCTGTCATCCTTTCAGCGTGTATGGCTAGAGGAGGAGGAGGAGGAGGGGGAGGAGCATGACGAGAAGGGGGAAGAGACAGCTTGGCCCACTGCTGAGGGTACAGATGCTGCTTGCCTGTCATCCTTTCAGCGTGTATGGCCAGAGGAGGAGGAGGAGGAGGATCCTGAAAGTGATCTTCCGAGTGAGGACAGCCATGTGTTGCGTACAGGTACCCTGGCACACATGGCTGACTTCATGTTAGGATGCCTTTCTCGTGACCCTCGCGTTACACGCATTCTGGCCACTACGGATTACTGGGTGTACACACTGCTCGACCCACGGTATAAGGAGAGCCTTTCCACTCTCATTCCCGAAGAGGAAAGGGGTTCGAGAGTGTTGCTATACCCAAGGGTGCTGGTGGACAAACTGATGGTAAAATTCCCATCCGACAGAGCTAGTGGCCGAAGGCGCATTTCCGCGGCCCAGGTAGCAAGGGAGGCGCAGAGATCAGGCAGCATGTACAGCGAAGGCAGGGGAACATTATCCAAGGCTTTTGCCAGCTTTATGGCTCCCCTGCAAGACTGTCACCGGTCCCCAGTCAAGGCTGAGTTGGCGGGAGCACTGTAAAAGGATGGTGAGGGAGTACGTAGCCGATCGCACGACCGTCCTTGGTGGCGCCTCTGCCCTCTACAACTACTGGGTGTCGAAGCTGGACACGTGGCCTGAATTCGCACTGTATGCCCTGGAGGTGCTTGCTTGTCCTGCGGCTAACGACTTGTCAGAGAGTGTGTTTAGTGTGGCTGGGGGAATCATCACGGATAAGCGTACCCACCTGTCAACCGACAGTGCCGACAGGCTTACACTCATCAAGATGAACAAAGCCTGGATTTCCCCAGACTTCTCTTCTCCACCAGCGGACAGCAGCGATACCTAAACAATACGTAGGCTGCACCCGCGGATGGAAGCATCGTTCTCTATCACCATCCAAAACGGGGACCTTTTTGCTTCATCTATCTGTGTATAATATTCATCCTCCTCCGCCTGCTCCTCCTCCTGAAACCTCACATAATCACGCCAAACGGGCAATTTTTCTTAGGCCCACAAGGCTCAGTCATATAATTTTTCTAAACAATGTTTATACGTTTCAATGCTCATTAAAGCGTTGCAACTTTCACCTCAACCAATTTTTATCTTTACTGGGCTGCCTCCAGGCCTAGTTACCAATTAAACCACATTAACCAAAGCGATTAAAGAGGTTGTCCCGCGCCGAAACGGGTTTTTTTTTTTTCAAACCCCCCCCCCCCCCCGGTCGGCGCGAGACAACCCCGATGCAGGGAGGTAAAGAAAGCTTACCGGAGCGCTTACCTTAATCCCCGCGCACCGGTGACTTCAATACTTACCGCTGAAGATGGCCGCCGGGATCCTCTGTCTCCGTGGACCGCAGCTCTTCTGTGCGGTCCATTGCCGATTCCAGCCTCCTGATTGGCTGGAATCGGCACGTGACGGGGCGGAGCTACACGGAGCCTGCATTCTGCACGAGCGGCTCCATAGAAGACTGCAGAAGACCCGGACTGCGCAAGCGCGGCTAATTTGGCCATCGGAGGGCGAAAATTAGTCGGCACCATGGAGACGAGGACGCCAGCAATGGAGCAGGTAAGTATAAAACTTTTTATAACTTCTGTATGGCTCATAATTAATGCACAATGTATATTACAAAGTGCATTATTATGGCCATACAGAAGTGTATAGACCCACTTGCTGCCGCGGGACAACCCCTTTAATGGGTTTCACCTGCCCTCTTGGTTGGGCATGGGCAATTTTTCTCAGGTACATTAGTACTGTTGGTACAGCAATTTTTGGGGGCCCTCGCCTACAGTGTAATCCAATTAATTTTTAGACCTCCTGCATTACAACTGACGTAACATCAGCTGTGTTGGGCACTGCAATGGGATATGTTTATGTACCGCCGGTGTGTTCCAGGGAGCCACCCATGCCGTGGGTCCACAGGGAGTTGTAACTGCATCTGTCCACTTCTAAAGAACCCCAGTCTGACTGGGGCATGCAGTGTGGGCCGAAGCCCACTTGCATTAAACATGACATTATTACCTCAGCTGTGATGGGCAATGCAATGGGATATATTTATGTACCGCCGGTGGGTTCCAGGGAGCCACCCATGCTGTCGGTCCACAGGGACTTCACAATAGGGAGTTGTACCTGCCTGTGTCTATGAATTAAAAACCCTGGTCCGGTTGGGGCATGCTGTGTGGGCCGAAGCCCACCTGCATTTAATCTGACGTTAGCTCTGCTGTCCAGGGCACTGCAATGGGATACATTTATGTACAGCCGGTGGGTTCCAGGGAGCCACCCATGCTGTGGGTGCACACGGAATTCCGTTGTACCTGGCTGTATTTATAAAAAAACGCGGTCTGACTGGGGCATGCAGACACCTTGACAGAATGAATAGTGTGTGGCACATAGGTTCCCCATTGCTATGCCCATGTGTGCAGCTCCAGGCTTTGTTCATCTTGATGAGTGTAAGCCTGTCGGCACTGTCGGTTGACAGGCGGGTACGCTTATCTGTGATGATTCCCCCAGCCGCACTAAACACCCTCTCCGACAAGACGCTAGCCGTAGGACAAGCAAGCACCTCCAGGGCATACAGCGCAAGTTCAGGCCACGTGTCCAGCTTCGACACCCAGTAGTTGTAGGTGGCAGAGGCGTCACGGAGGACGGTCGTACGATCGGCTATGTACTCCCTCCCTTACAGTGCCTCCGCCGACTCAGCCTTGACTGGGGAGCGGTGACACAGTCTTGGTGGGGAGCCATAAAGCTGTCCAGGGCCTGAAAGAGTGTTGCACTGCCTGTGCTGTACATGCTGCTCGATCTCCGCACCTCCCCTGCTACCTGGCCCTTGGAACTGCGGCTTCTGCCACTAGCGCTGTCAGATGGGAATTTTACCATCAGCTTGTCCGCCAGGGTCCTGTGGTATAGCAACACTCTCGAACCCCTTTCCTCTTCGGGAATGAGAGTGGAAAGGTTCTCCTTATACCGTGGGTCGAGCAGTGTGTACACCCAGTAATCCGTAGTGGCCAGAATGCGTGCAACGCGAGGGTCACGAGAAAGGCATCCTAACATGAAGTCAGCCATGTGTGCCAGGGTACCTGTACGCAACACATGGCTGTCTTCACTAGGAAGATCACTTTCAGGATCCTCCTCCTCCTCCTCCTCGTCTTCCTCCTCAGGCCATACACGCTGAAAGGATGATAGGCAAGCAGCATGGGTACCGTCAGCAGTGGGCCAAGCTGTCTCTTCCCCCTCCTCCTCATGCTCCTCATGCTCCTCCTCCTCCTCCTCCTCAACGCGCTGAGATATAGACAGGAGGGTGCTCTGACAATCCCGCGACATACTGTTTTCCCCCGCCTCCGTTTCCGAGCGCAAAGCATCTGCCTTTATGCTTTGCAGGGAACTTCTCAAGAGGCATAGCAGAGGAATGGTGACGCTAATGATTGCAGCATCGCCGCTCACCACCTGGGTAGACTCCTCAAACTTTCCAAGGACCTGGCAGATGTCTGTCAACCAGGCCCACTCTTCTGAAAATAATTGAGGAGGCTGACTCCCACTGCGCCGCCCATGTTGGAGTTGGTATTCCACTATAGTTCTACGCTGCTCATAGAGCCTGGCCAACATGTGGAGCGTAGAGTTCCACCGTGTGGGCACGTCGCACAGCAGTTGGTGCACTGGCAGATTAAACCGATGTTGCAGGGTGCGCAGGGTGGCAGCGTCCGTGTGGGACTTGCGGAAATGTGCGCAGAGGCGGCGCACCTTTCCGAGCAGGTCTGACAAGCGTGGGTAGCTTTTCAGAAAGCGCTGAACCACCAAATTAAAGATGTGGGCCAGGCATGGCACGTGCGTGAGGCTGCCGAGCTACAGAGCCGCCACGAGGTTACGCCCGTTGTCACACACGACCATGCCCGGTTGGAGGCTCAGCGGCGCAAGTCAACGGTCAGTCTGCTCTGTTAGACCCTGCAGCAGTTTGTAAGCCGTGTGCCTCCTATCTCCTAAGCTGAGTAGTTTCAGCACGGCCTGCTGACACTTGCCCACCGCTGTGCTGCCACGCCGCGCGACACCGACTGCTGGCGACGTCCTGCTGCTGCTGACACATCTAGATTGCGAGACAGAGGTTGCGGAGGAGGAGGAGGAGGAGGGTGCTTTAGTGGAGGAAGCATACACCGCCGAAGATACCACCACCGAGCTGGGGCCCGCAATTCTGGGGGTGGGTAGGACGTGAGCGGTCCCAGGCTCTGACTCTGTCCCAGCCTCCACTAAATTCACCCAATGTGCCGTCAGGGAGATGTAGTGGCTCTGCCCGCCTGTGCTTGTCCGCGTGTCCGTTGTTAAGTGGACCTTGGCAGTAACCGCGTTGGTGAGGGCGCGTACAATGTTGCGGGAGACGTGGTCGTGCAGGGCTGGGATGGCACATCGGGAAAAGTAGTGGCGACTGGGAACTGAGTAGCGCGGGGCCGCCGCCGCCATCATACTTTTGAAGGACTCCGTTTCCACAACCCTATACAGCAGCATCTCAAGGCTGATAAATTTGGCTATGTGGACGGTTAACGCTTGAGCGTGCGGGTGCTTGGCGGCGTACTTGCGCTTGCGCTCAAACACTTGTGCTAGTGACGGCTGGACGAGACATTGCTGGATGGGGCCGAGGACAGCGGAGGTGAGGGTGTGGGTGCAGGCCAGGAGACGGTAGTGCCTGTGTCCTGAGAGGGGGTTGGATCTCAGTGGCAGGTTGGGGCAGAGGGGGAGAGGCAGCGGTGCAAACCGGAGGCGGTGAACGGCCTTCGTCCCACCTTGTGGGGTGCTTGGCCATCATATGTCTGCGCATGCTGGTGGTGGTGAGGCTGTTGGTGGTGGCTCCCCGGCTGATCTTGGCGCGACAAAGGTTGCACAGCACTGTTCGTCGGTCGCCAGGCGTCTCTGTGAAAAACTGCCAGACCTTAGAGCACCTTGACCTCTGCAGGGGGGCATGGCGCGAGGGGGCGCTTTGGGAAACAGTTGGTGGATTATTCGGTCTGGCCCTGCCTCTACCCCTGGACACCGCACTGCCTCTTGCAACCTGCCCTGCTGCTGCCCTTGCCTCCCCCTCTGAAGACCTGTCCTGAGTAGGCGTTGCAAACCAGGTGGGGTCAGTCACCTCATCGTCCTGCTGCTCTTCCTCAGAATCCTCTGTGCGCTCCTCCCTCAGACTTACTGCCCTTACTACTACCTCACCGATAGACAACTGTGTCTCATCGTCATTGTCCTCCTCACCCACTGAAAGGTCTTGAGACAGTTGCCGGAAGTCCCCAGCCTCATCCCCCGGACCCCGGGAACTTTCCAATGGTTGGGCATCAGTGACGATAAATTCCTCTGGTGGGAGAGGAACCACTGCTGCCCAATCTGACCAGGGGCCCGAGAACAGTTCCTGGGAGTCTTCCCGCTCCTGAGCATGTGTCATTGTAGTGGAGTGAGGAGGCTGGGAGGAAGGTGGAGCAGCAGCCAGAGGATTCGGATTTGCAGCACTGGACGGCGCAGAACTGTGGGTGGACGATAGGTTGCTCGAAGCACTTTCTGCCATCCACGACAGGACCTGCTCACACTGCTCATTTTCTAATAAAGGTCTCCCGCGTGGACCCATTAATTGTGCGATGAATGTGGGGATGCCAGAAACGTGCCTCTCTCCTAATCGCGCAGCAGTCGGCTGCGACACACCTGGATCAGGAGTTCGGCCTGTGCCCACACCCTGACTTGGACCTCCGCGTCCTCGGCCGCGTCCACGTCCTCTAGGCCTATCCCTACCCCTCAGCATGCTGTATTACCAGTGATTTGATTTCCCAGCCAGAAAATAAATTGGCACAAGCCTGCTGTTAAACTTAGCTGGCTGCGTATGATTTTTGTTTAAGTTCTCCACCCAGCACACACGTACCCAGAACGCTGAGGACTGTCAGAGGCAGGCCAAATAGAATTTTTGCCCTTTTTTTTTAAAGGAAAGGCCCACTGCCTATATTCAATCAATAATAAATGTGTTGTGGCCCAGCAGTGTGTCATAGAACTGCAGTGTTGCACTGTTATTAACTACAGCAGAGCGGTGATTTCCCAGCCAGGAAATAAATTGGCGCAAGCCTGCAGGCCAAATAGAATAGTTGCCCTTTTTTTTTTAAAGGAAAGGCCCACTGACTATATTCAATCAATTAATAAATGTGTTGTGTGGCCCTGCTGTGTGTCACAGAACTGCAGTGTTGCACTGTTATTAACTGCAGCAGAGCGGTGATTTCCCAGCCAGGAAATAAATTGGCGCAAGCCTGCTGTTAAACTTAGCTGGCTGCGTATGATTTTTTTTACGTTTTCCACCCAGCACACACGTACCCAGAACGCTGAGGACTGTCAGAGGCAGGCCAAATAGAATTTTTGCCCTTTTTTTTTTAAAGGAAAGGCCCACTGCCTATATTCAATCAATAAAATATGTCTTCTGGCCCTGCCTACACAATTCTGTCCCTGGAGTATTACTGCAGGGCGCAATGCTCTGCACGGCCGATTTGGAAAAAAAAAAAAGTGCACCACTGCAAAAGGCAGCCTCCACAGTACTGCACACTGTTAGATGTGGCCCTAAGAAGGACCGTTGGGGTTCTTGAAGCCTACACTAACTCCTAACACTCTCCCTGCCTAACCACCACTTCTGTCCCTGTAGTATTACTGCAGGGCGCAATGCTCTGCACGGTCGATTTGGAAAAAAAAAAAATGTGCACCACTGCAAAAGGCAGCCTCCACAGTACTGCACACTGTTAGATGTGGCCCTAAGAAGGACCGTTGGGGTTCTTGAAGCCTACACTAACTCCTAACACTCTCCCTACAGCAGCTCCAACATGATACCACTATCCCTGATCTCTGTCACAAGTGACTCACAACGCATCTGAGGCGAGCCGCGGGAGGGGCCGACTTTTATACTCAGGTGACACCTGATCTCCCCAGCCACTCACAGCAGGGGGGTGGTATAGGGCTTGAACATCACAGGGGGAAGTTGTAATGCCTTCTCTGTCTTTCAATTGGCTAGAAAAGCGCGCTAACGTCTCAGAGATGAAAGTGAAAGTAACCCGAATATCGCGTGGTACTCGTTACGAGTAACGAGCATCCCGAACACCCTAATATTCGCCCGAGCATCAAGCTCGGACGAGTACGTTCGCTCATCTCTATTACCTAAGCATTGCATTAAAAAAAACAACTTAACTTTAGCAAAGCAATTTATTCCTGCATAAATAGTCATTGTTTTAGCTAATTTAGTGGAGAAATAAAGAATGCAATGTCCTCTACTTAGAAACATGTAAGTTAATTTTTAACAAACAGAAAGGCCAAGTACATAGGGGGACATTCATAAAGTATTCTTCACCAGTTTCTGGTCTAGAAAAGTCACAAAATTTGCACAAGCCTTGCTTGCGCTAAATGTTTACAACTTTTTTATCCTATGCATCAATTTAACATAAAAGGGGTATGGCTTGTGGGAAGAGGGCGTGGCTGCCCTGGATTGTCACATTCATATATAATTTATGCCAGAAGTTTGTTTAAATTACGGTTGTGGCAAAAAGTTTTGAAACTGGCACAAAGCTTGTTGCTTCTGTATTTTTAGGTCTTTTAGTCAGATGTTTCTATAGATATATAGGATAGCACGTGAGAGGTATCAAAAGAGAGCCAACAGAGAAAGTGAAAAGGAGTAAATACGGGGGACCTACTTGGCGCAGGCGGGAAGCCTCACAAGGTGGCTGACCCACCAACGCCTGTAGTCCCGGTACGTTCTGTGTATAAATCCCCACATCCCACAGGACATTCGCAGTTATGGAGAGCAGCAAGAGGCCCTCAAAGTCCGAGGAGAATGGGTGAAGTGAAGATCAGGAATGAGAAGAAAAATTTCTTTGCATTCACAGTAATTTATGGAAGAAGACAGAAAGTGTCTAACTTGCATGGAGAGGACGGGGTTAAGGATATCAATCCCTTACTAGGGCCCAATGGTCCATTGGATGATAGAGTGAATAGTCCAGAAAGTATTTCAATGGAGTAAGTTGTAATCTTCCGATACAATTTTACAATTGAGGCAACACGAGGTCTATTGGATTTTTAAATTCTGTACTTCAGTCCCCAATAACTTTGAACTAGTGCATTGAGTCAGAGCTTTGATATGTCCCTCTTAGGTGTTTTTTACACTACAATAAAAGCCAGAAGTAGGAGCTGGTACAGAGCTGAAATACAGCAGGTGCATTGGGCATGAGTCAAAATGGCATGACAAGGAACTCATGGAAAACTTGTGGTTTTTCACTCATCACTTGCCATATCTGAATCAGGTTGTATGCACCTTAGGCCTCCTTCCCACGAACGGATTTACGCCGCGTAATTCGCGGCGAAAATCCGCTGCGTTGCCCGCTGCTATTAGGTTCTATTGAACCTAATAGCACAATGCTCACGATGCAGAATTCCACCGCGGAATTCCGCACCGGGAAATCTCCCGTCCTCACCCGCGGCATGCTCTATTTGCCGCGGGTGTACGCGCTGACGGCTTCCATTGCAGTCAATGGAAGCCGTCCGTTCACGCTATCTCCCGCTGTAACACAGCGGAAGATAGCGTGAAAACGCTTTCCCGCCTACCGCCGCCGCGTCATATGACGCGGCCAGCGCATCACGTGACACGGCCGGCCGCGTCATGTGACGCGGTGGGCGTGTCACATGACGCGGCGGCGATGGGCGGGGAAGCGTCTTCACGCTATCTTCCGCTGGTAAGTATGGGGTCTCTGGGGAGCGCCGTGACGGGCTTCGCCGCGGAATATTCCACGGCGGAGCCTGTCACGCTCGTGTGAAGCCGGCCTTAGGCTGAATTTAGTGAAAAAAACATGGCTCTTTAAATCCTTTCAAACATATTCACAATTAAGAGCAGAGGCAACATATTCTTCAGTGTCGTAATATCCAATTTGTACAACAGCAACAACCGGCAATAACCCAAATAGGGTGAGGGAATCCCAATTCCAGTAGGTCTGCACGCCACTTAAAATAGGTTTTGGACGAAAACCTCACCACAACAATCCAGAAGTAAAAAGATGAGTGGCAGCAGCTGTGGATGCAAAAACAAACAAAGTTCTATTCCTCCATAAAAACCATTTACTTCTGTATTCTGCACTGTCATCGCACTGAGACCATGGTAAATCAATAAATGGATAGAGACCCATATTTCTTCACAAGGAAGAACCCCGCTCAAGTGGGGGAGAAAGATTTTCATATAAAACTCCTTTCAGGGTTGTCCTTGTAGTTTCATATGGCATCTGTCTCCGAAAGACACCAAAGTAAACTCAACCCCTAGGGCAGTGATGGCGAACCTTTTAGAGCCCGAGTGCCCGAACTGCAACCCAAAACCCACTTATTTATCGCAAAGTGCCAACACGTCATAGGGCGGGGCTTATCACGACGTATGATTTTACCCCCGTCGTTCTAAAAAGGACAGGGCCGCTTCACAAAAGACAGCGTGCAGATTGTGACTGCTTTTTTGATGTGGAAATACCGCAGAATGTACTCAGCGGAAAATACTGTGGAAAATTCTGCAGCATTTCTGCATCCAAAAAGTAGTCAGAATCTGCACGCGGTCTATTTTGAAACAGCCCTGCCCATTTCCGCCACATGAAATGGAAATAGTGAAAGCCCCCAGTGCATTAGGGACACCCCCAGTGCAGTAGTGACACCCCCCAGCGGCCCCCCAGTGCAGCAGTGACACCCCCAGCAGCCCCCCAGTGCAGCAGTGACACCCTCCAGCAGCCTCCCAGTGCAGCAGTGACACCTCCCAGCGGCCCCACAGTGCCCCCCCCCCCCGAGACCCACATACTTACCACCTCCTCCTCCTCCCCCTCCTCCTGGAAGCTCAGCTTCTTTTCTGGTCCCGGCATGCATATTAACTTTTTCTTACCCACTTCTGCCTCAATAGGTAATTCCCAGCAACCTGATTGGTTGTTTGGTGAATCAGCCAACAGAGAAAACCTCAGATCTCTGCTGTGTTAACCCTCTACATGCTGCAGTCTATGTGACTGCAGCATGTAAAGGGCTGTCACTGCAGCATGTAAAGGGCTGTCACCATCGGACCCCCAGAATGTGATCAGGGGGTCCTGATGGGTCCCTGTGTAGTCCCCTAAAGGGACAAAAAAAAAATAAAAAATTAAAAAAAAGTAAAAAAATTATAAAAAAAAATAATAAAAACACTTGTCTCCCTTTACTTTGTAAAAAATCAAAAATACAATCACACATGTGGTATCCATGCGTCGTAATGGCCCAGAGAAGGAATTTAATACATTATTTAACCCCTTAATGACATGGCCCCTTTTTTTCTTTTTTCCCCATTTCTTTTTTTCCTCCCCCCTGTTTAAAAAAATCACAACTTGTCCCGCAAAAAGCAAGCCCTTATATGGCCATGTCAATGGAAAAATGAAAAAGTTATGGCTCTTGAGACGCAACTGCAAAATTAGTTGAAATTCAATGATTAGACCATTTTAAAAAACCTGCCCTGGTGGGCACGACAGGGTGGTAGGAAACCCACCACTCAAGGGGTTAATTGTAGCTGCTTCAAACAACAATAGTATATTACGCGCAGGTCAGGGGGCCCCTAGTCACTATAATATAATATATTTTTCAATATGGTGTTTTGTCAAGGGGCCCCCAAAAGTACAAAATTCAGGAAGGCAAAGTTTGATCAGCTTAGTGATGCCCTTATTGACTGGGGGAATGTCTTCAAAAAGAAGAGTACATATAAAAATTAATGGCAATTTTTTTAAAGCATCTTAAGTACTCATTGTGATTGTTATATACCCTACAGGAATAACAGGGTTAAGAATAGGAGAAAAACAATGTGGCTAAATAAAGATGTAAAGGGGCAATAAACAACCAAGGGAAAACATTTAAACTAGTAAAATGTGAATGTATTGAAGCACTAAAACTGGTAAGTCTAACTTCTATTTTGAGTAAAATATTTGAAGAGTGCTATTTAGAAGTATCTAAATAGCCAAACAATTCCACATCAGCATGGGTTTATGAGGGATCGCCTCCGTCAAAACCAATCTGATCAGCTTCTTTATATCAATGATAGAAAGCAGAGGGTGGTTGTGCCACCCCCAAGAGGGATGACCCTAGACACCTGGCTAACATGAAGAACTGGGAGGAATAAGTGCTGTCTCATCATGGTGGCACTTACCAGACTCAGGTAGGGTTGCCACCCGACCGGTAAATCACCGGCCTGGCCGGTATTTTTACTGCCCAGGCCAGTGCAGGTATTTTTATTTTACCGGCCCTATTACAGGCCGGTATTTTTGTCGGGCCCCGGGGTCTGTGGCAGGCTGCGACAAAATACCGGCCTGTATAGACTTCAGGGGAGCTGGGGCAGCATCATTCAGCAGTCTATGCTGATGAGATGCCCCTGCTGAGTGTCTGCGAGAGCACACAAACTCAGTCTCTGATTCGGGACTCCACAGGTGGCGCTGGACTCCTAGTCAGGACTGTGGGTGAGTGAGTCTGGTCTCTGGTGGTGGTTACTGGTGTCGTGTGTGTGTGTGGACCGGGTCCGTGGATAGTGGACAGGACTCGTGATGGTGTATGGGGATTGGTGAGAGTCTGATAACGGGGGGGGGGGGGGGGGGAGAGGGGGCTGCTTGCTGGCTGCCTGGGGGGAGACTTCCGGGAGTCAGACGGGAGTGTGGTGGACTGGAAGTCTGGGATGCCTGTGGGGTCTGGATGGATGGGTGGAGTGAGTGGAGCTGTGTGTAACGTATGTGGGGGTCAGGATGATGTAGCAGAGCTGTGTGTGTGATGTCTGGGGGTCAAGTTGGATGTAGCTGAGCTGTGTGTTTGTGATGTGTGGGGATAGGAATGGATATAGAGGTGTTGTGTATGTGTGGGGGTCAGGAGGATGGATGTCCGGCCGGCGCTGAAGTGACAGTGTCGGGACCCGAGGAGGAGAGCAAAGGAGCAGTACATGCGATACGAGGTATGTACCATGTACTGCATGTAATCTTGTATGTTTAGGTGGTATACGTTATACCAGCTGTACATATAATTACATACAGAGCATATCTACCTTACATCAGCATCACTATATAAAGGGGAGGTATGTATCCTGTATATGGTGATATGGACCATGCTGAGGTAACCTAGGTATCTCGTATATAATTATATATGTGTAGATTATATGCAGGCGTCAGCAGCGTATTCTCGCGAGTAGACACCGCGATAAGCCACATCCCCAAACTATGCTACCGACAGTCACCCTTTTTTTACCATGGCCGGTATTTTTTCGGGACAAAGGTGGCAACCCTAGACTCAGGTCCCTAAGGAACGAAACATAGCCAAGGCCAGAGTAGGTTTTGCAGCCCGGCTTCGACACTCCTTTGGCAAGCAGTGCCAATAAAGTGGATGAGGAGAGTTGTAGTAGATATCACTTGTGATGCCACCGTTCCCTCACACCGTTATTCTATGCAGTGGAGTAATAAACACGGAAACTTGTGTGCAGTACCTCGGGTCCCTAGGAACGGTTAGGGTCCAGTATAACTTTACTTGAACAATTAATTTGTATAAGCTGGAAATGCAGGTACAATTCACTTCAATTAGGTACAGGCTATAACTCAGAGGTAGGGAGGATACACAGGATAAATATGGCCCTACAGTCCATGTTATCTGTAGGTCCTGGATTGGGAGCACTCTGGAGGAGGAAAGGGGGTTGGGATCACGCCACATACATTCTGGCAAGAACACTTATTCAGAAAGGCTTAGCCAATAAAGTACCTTTGTGCGGTGATCCTAATGACGGACAGCCACACAGGAAAAGCCTGTGGTGTGAACAGGTGCCTGTTGTAGGAACTGGGGAAGCACGCTCTCTCTCTCTGTTGCTGGGACTCACTCCTCTCACATTCACTTTCCAGATGCTACGGGATGTCACTCTTCTTCCTCCATCTTCACATACATAAAAGCTAAAGGTGCTTCCATGCGGCTCAGTGTTAGCCCACTCAGGTAGACAAGATGGATCTCTAGTTCCTGCTCTCAGACACTCACATTTATAACCTCATTTGTACCACATGATACAGCCAGTATCAGTACACAGGTCGGTACATAGAAGCATCAATTGTAGTGAGAGGAGCAGTTGGTAGCTGAGCTTGACTAAGGCCTGAGAGCACAATAATCTAGCAAGGGAAGGAGGTACAACGCCAGGCCTAAATAGTCAGTATAATCAAAGAACAGGGTGGAGCCAATTACGCAAACAGGAACAGGGGCAGGGAGCAAGGACAGGATTCAGCAGAGGAGTTGTCCAGAAGTTATCCAGTGCTTGAATAGCTCATTTAAAAAAAAAAATTGTAACTCTTTTTTTATTTATCCATTGGCATATATGTCTGAGGGTTTGTTTCTTGCAGAACGAGTTGTTTTTTTTAATGGTACTATTTAATGTACTATATAGAGCCACCACCTGGAGAACAGGAGCTCCTGGGTTCAAGTCATGACACCATGTCCCTGTCTCCGCTCCTGACCGTGGCTTGTGTTACTGACCATGATTCTGCGGCTGCCTGCTCTGATCCATGGCCCAATTATCCATAGTAAACCTGTTCCTCTTGACCCAACCTCTGCCATTGTACCTCATGCTGAAGCATGCTGCCTGCCCCAACCCAGACTGACAATGCTTCTATTCAAGCCCTTAGGCGAGCCCAAGCCCAAGTCTTAAAAAGCATAAGCCGCCTGAGAACTGGGACTGCTTTCTAAATAATAGCCCTGGAATTCAACAGCAAAACCCACATTCTGACTGGTGGAATTAAAGATCAGAGTACCTCAGATGCCACCTCAGTGTTTGGCCTGAAGCCAAACCAGGTTGTGGCTTGGTAGATCCACGTTCATTGAACCTAACAGCATATTAATGGTACATACTCTGATTAGGTAACTGTTACAATTGGGGTACCACAGGGGTCAGTAAAGGGCTCTCTTCTTTTTAACTATTCTCTTTAATATATTTATTAACAGGATTGTACAGTAAATCCCAATACTTGCAGATTATACAAAACTATGTAAAGGAGTTAACACAAGAAAGGACAATATACAGTTGCAAATGGATTGGGATAATCTGGAGGCTTTAGCAAGTGTGGTTTAACCCCTTAAGGACATGGCCTCGTTTTTGTTCCATTTTCGGTTTTTCCTCCTCCCCCCCCCCCTTAAAAAAAACAGTAACTCTTTTTTATTTATCCATTGGCATAGATGTCTGAGGGCTTGTTTTTTGCAGGACGTAAAAAATTCTAAGTGGAGTACAATGAAAAAGAAAATGAAATTCCGCCATCTTTCAGTGCGTCTTGTACGTCGCACAAATAATAATGACATGATAACTTTATCCTATGCGTCAGTACGATTACTATGATACCAAACTTTTTTTTCAATAATTAGTAAAACTTCAATCTTAGTCCCCAGAGGGAACAACAACTTGCAATGCTTTGATCGCTCCTGTAGTATGATGTAATGCTATAGCATTACATCATACTATGATCGAGCAGGCATTCTATCAAGCTATGCTTGATAGGCATTCTGCAATGACAGCCCTGGGGCCTTTCAAAACATCCTTGGCTGCCATGACACACGCACTCTCATCCCAGGAGCTGTACGGGTCCCCCGGAAATTGGCCGGGGGATTTAAATGCCGCTATTAGAATTTAGCTTTAAAGAGGGTTGACAGCTCAGATGAGCTGTGCCGCATACCGGAGCTGTTGCCGGTGTGTGTCAAGCTCTTGCTTACGTCCTGAAGGTTCTGGGTTCAATGGTTCAGGTAGCCAGCTCAAGGTTGACTCAGCCTTCCATTTTTCCGAGGTCAGTAAAATGAGTACCCAGCTTGGTGAAGAGGTTAATTAATAAAAATTACTTGAAAGCGCTGCTGAATAAGTTGGCACTATACAATTAACAAGATTAATTTTGTATTATATTTTACAGTTTTGGGCACCAGTACTCAAGAAGGACATATCAGAGCTTGAGCGGCTTTATAAACTGGCAAATAAATTAATAAATGGAATGGGCAAACTACAATACTCAGAGAAGCTATCAAAATTTAGGTTATTTAGTTTAGAAAAAAAGACAACTCAGGGGTGACCTCATAACTATGTATAAATATATCAGGGTTCAATACAGAGATCTCTGCCATCATCTTTTTATATCAAGAACTGTGACAAGGGGGCATCCTTTACATCTAGAGGAAAGAAGGTTTCTACACCAACATAGAAGGGGGTTCTTTACGGTAAGAGTAGTAAGACTATGGAGCACTCTACCTGAGGATGTGGTGATGGTGTACTCACTCCAGGGATTTATTGTGATTGCCAGATCTGGAGTCATGAAGGATTTTAACCTAAATTGAAGAAAAATTGGCTTCCATCTCATGGGCTTTTTGCCTAGCTCTGGATCAATATTGCAGGATAATAGGATGAACTGGATAGACATGTCTTTTTTCAACCTTGCATACTGTGTCACTATGTACAGTGTTGACAAAATATATTTTCACAAGATGTATTTTAACTAGTAATAGTTCCCCTCTTTTTTTAATTCCACCTTTAAATTCCAGAATAAGAATTCATTTTTAATCAACATAACCAGTCTCTGTGTTAAGGCCCATTTACACACAAAGATAATTGTTCAAAAGATTGTTTTGCATAAACTGATAATGGACACTAATGTCCATTAGCAGCTTATTACCTTCATTTGCATGTAAATGAGCCTCTGGGACCTGTATGCAGAGAACAGCAAGTGGTCTGTTCTCTGCATTCAGCTCCTTTGTTCTGCCATGAGGCTGCAAGCTGAATACAGTGTAATCAGCACTCCCTTGGAGAATACAGCACCTTGGACAGCAAGCACAGCATGTGGTCTGTGTAAACTTCTCTCCGGCTGAAAAATTGATTTTATGCTCACCTAAAAATCATCATTCAGCCTTAGGCCTTAGTCAGACGGGCGTTTTTTCGCGCGATTTGCGCATGCAAATTCATGAATGGGTGTGAGTGAGACCTGCCTCTGATTGGCTCAGCGCTGAGCCAATCAGGGGCAGGTCTGACTCACACTCCCTTCACACCCACTGCAGGCCGGCCGCGCGGAACTCCGGCTGCCGGGAGAAGGTGAGTATATATATTTTTTTTATTTTTACACATTTTAGGATGAATTGCAGGGAAGGGCTTATATATTTAAGCCATTCCCGACAATTCATCCCGCGCACGCCCGCAGCGCATTGCTTTCAATGGAGCCGGCTGTATTGTCGGCTCCATTGAATGCAATGCGCTGGACAGCTCCGGCCCGTTTCTAATGAAACGCGGCTAGGAGCAGATTTTCGGGCGATTTTTGGGCCCCGGTCACGCGATTTGCGCATCCGTCATGCGATTCGCAAATCGTGCGAAAAAACGCCCGTGTGACTAAGGCCTAAGAGTGAAAGATGGGAGCATTTGCACACAACGATTATAGCTCAAACGATGGCTTTTGAGCAAATTTTGAGCACTAATTGTTGCGTGTAAATGGGTCTTTAGGCCTTCTCCATATCGCCTTTGAAGTGTAAGATCCATGCCAGATTTTTCTGACGTGAATCTGACACTTTAATCCACAACAGAACTCTCAGGCCACAACTTTAAACTCATATTTAGCCCCAGTGAATGGGGGCAAAATCCATTTGTAGCTGCCCAATGTGGTTTCCATGTCAAGAATTGACAGGTTAATATTTTTTTCCCATGATGTGGATTTCAAAATCCATGCATGGAAAAAATCCACTATGTATGAACTTTGGTGCGTATTTATGTAGCCATCAACAGAAACTTTTCATGTGTCAAGTCTCTGTCAGTCTGCTTTCACACTGTGTTTATTTATTTTTTGAAATACCAAATTTTTAGGCTTCCCTCACACAGACGTTTGCAGAAATACTACGTTTTTCAATGCTGCATTTACTGTGGTTTCAGTAGTATTGTCATACATTTCTGACAACATTTTGGCTGTGTTTCCAGCACAGCTGAAAACGCAGCCAGCAACCTGAAAAAAAGAAGCAATACACACCTAACAAAAGCAGTCAGGGTTCCTCCCACTGCTCTCCGACTCTCCTGCAGGCTTCCTGTGCAGTTGTCAGCATGGAGAGAGCATTTATTGCTGGTAACAGGGATTGAACACCCTGCCTCCAACAAGAGATTGCTCTGAGTGGCTGGGTTGGCACTCAATGCACTAATCACATTCATTCATATTCAAAAACAGAACAGACATCACTTTAAAATTGCAGCATTAAAAATGCTGTGTTTTAACACTTGTCTGAGAAGCCCAATTGTAATGAATGCGCTATACAGCATTTAGTGCAATGCTCAAAACACAGCGGTAAACGCTGAAAAAAAAATGCCTGTGTGAGGGAGGCCTGGGTGGCATTTTTTCACAAAATGTTTTCTCAGTAAAACTGTCACTTCCAAATGTTATCTAGGAGTTAATAGAGAATTATTAAAAGTGACATATATAGTTGTAGCATTTCTTTTTCACTTGTAGTTGTATTTCTTTTTTTTTCTTTGGTTGCTCATTTCTAAAAAATAGCAGCCCACCTGTCCATGTGTTGTATCTGGTATTAGAACTCAGATTGATTTAAGTGAATGGATCGGAGTTGCAGTACCACACACAACCTGTGCATAGATGTGGTTGTGTTTTTAGAAGAAAGCAGACATGTTCTTCCAACCCTGGACAACCCCCTTTATGGCCCAAAATATCCAGTGATTAAAACAAAAATATTTACAGTTAAAGAACAACTGTACTTACCAACACAGCGAATAGGTGGACTCCAGCCATTTGTTGTGCATGTACGACGTTTATTTGGCTCTGTCTGAAGAACATATCCCCTATCACATTCCACGTCAATTTCATCTCCATATTTGTATTGAGCTTTCGTTGAAACTAGTTTCCCTTTTTCCACATTTTGATAAGAATTGCAGACAATTTCTACATTTTAGATAAAAACAAAACATTAATTAGAGAAAGAGAGAGATTGATTATTGGATAACTGCTTAAGCCCCATTTACACTGATAGATGATCGGGTCCGCGTTATTTGAGTCGAGCTTTTCGTAAAATTCGAGAGCTCTACTGGAGTAACGAACCCCATTGACTACAATGGGTGACTCGAGCATTTTTGTATGTGGAACGCAGGATCCCGAGCTTTTTTTTTTTTTTCTTGGTTCGTGTCTGTCTCTCTCTCTCTCTTTCTCTCTCTCTCTCTCTCTCTCTCTCTCTCTCTCTCTCTCTCTCTTTCTCTCTCTCTCTCAGAGCGAGACACAGCAGTGGCTGCTAATAGAACAATACAGCTGCTTTGTATATGCAAACAGCTGTAGTGTTCTCTCACTTACAGCCCGTGCCCCGCTGTGAATTCACAGCAGGACATAGGCACAGAGAATGTTATCAGTGCAGCTGGCTGATAACAGCCTGCTCCACTGATAACAGCAAGCTAGAGTTCAGGGATTAGCGACCTGTGCACAAAAACTGCATGATGCCCCTGCATTTAGATAGAACGAGAATCGCTCAAAAGATGGCTGTGAGCGATTTTTGAGCGATTCTCATTGTGTCTAGAAGGGCCTTTAGAAATATCATATAGCATAATCTAATGTTTATAGGTTTACTGCAGACAATGGCAGGAGGGGGAGGGGGGAGTAAACCATTGTCGAGGGTTAATTTGTTCAAACAGACTGGTCAGTTATGTTGTCGGTTCCGAATTGACCTAAGCAGGAGGAGCGCTCCTTTGAGAGTCTAAGTACTGACCATACACACGGTATATGATGAAGTAATGAACTCTAAGTCTTTATTGGCGTAGTCTCAGTTTATATAGAAGATCGCCCACGCAGGGATGCGACCTCTGGTAATACAAGGAGTAACCTCATGATACATACATTCATCTGATAAAAACACATGACTTCTATATCTTACAATGACATAATTATTCAATAAACTTTAGACGTGTGATATATGACTCAGACAAACACATCTTTAAGAAATTGCTGATTTCACATGTAAGAGCTAGCAACTTCTTTGCGGTTAGGCTATGTCTTTGCTAAATTCCAAGACATCTGGCCTTAGCTTCCTGATTCCACTTAGATCAGACGTACTTCCTCAAAAACAGTCATGACTTCTGTTACACATACAATATATTGCTAAAATATTCTTTTTGCTAAAATAGATTGATAAGCATATATACTATTTTTGATAAGCGACATTTATTAATTTCTTTACAGCCCCTATTGGCCCTTATCATTCCCCCATTTTGGACATCAGGAAGTCACACACAGGAATGACAATTATGGGGAATTTTGAGGCGGAGTTGATCCAGAGGAAGGCGAAAACCCTTTTAGGAAAAAGCCAATTATCCTTGTATAAAAGGGAAAAATTCCTTCCTGACCCCAAATATGGCGATCGGAACAAATCCCAAGATCACAGCCGACATCTGACTTTTTAAAATGTATTATTGTTCTCATGAATCTAAACAAATCTCTTACCATTTGTGTGAAACATAAAGTGTAAGTTTGACCGCATCACAATGGAACAATATTCATATACATTAAGAAAGGTATTCTCCTGGAAAACATTGCTCTCTTCCACATCACTATCGTTATGCACTATTGAATATATATCGCGAAGTGTCTTTATTGGAGTGGGGATAGACAGTAAGCAAGTCCGTAAAATATCTTCCCCACTCCGCAGGTTAGGCATGCACATGTGGGAAATATTCAGTACGTCTTTTGCAAAGTATTCCCACATGTTGGGGTGTCCTTCCGCCCAAACAGTCCATCTTCTTCTTACATCGACAGTTGATGAAGAATTGTCCCGAAAAGAGAGTAGTCCAAGAAAACAAAGGGTAAATAATACACCTATCCAGACTATCAATGCTGGTGTCCAGGTTGCCATCCTCCTCCCCCACCCTGGGTTGGGCTTACTCTCCACCCCCCTCGTGGTGCTGAGGCGTTGGAACTTTCTTGCAGTGTGAGGCATGGATCCAAGTGGGTTTGCCTTCTAGCTTGACCGAGGTGGGAGTGGTTAACAGCACTTGGTATGGTCCGTCAAAGCGAGGTTCCAAAGTCTTTCTGACGTGTCTCTTTACCACCACCCAATCTCCGGGATTCAGAGAGTGGGATCCTTCCAAACTATCAGGGTCTGGAATAGAAGAGAAGACTAGGTCGTGTGTTATTTTTAGCTTTTGGCATAAATCCTGCACAAAGGAAGTAACTTTATCATGACCCAGGGATAGAGCTTGGGGGTGATACAGTCCTAACCTGGGCACGGAGCCAAAGAGAATCTCATAAGGAGACAGTCCTGTTTTCCTATTTGGCGTGGTTCGTACTGAGTAGAGTGCCAAAGGTAGGCACTCGGGCCAAGGTTTTCCTGTTTCAACCATGGCTTTCTGTATCTTAAGTTTGAGGGTGCCATTGAGTCTTTCTACTTTTCCGGAGCTCTGCGGATGATAGGGGGTGTGAAAGGCCTGCTCTACTCCTAAGGCGGACATGACTTCCTTCATTACCTCACCAGTGAAGTGAGTACCACGGTCGCTCTCAATGGTCTCTGGTACCCCAAATCTGCACACTAACTCTGACACAAGTTTTTTTGCAGTGGCCTGGGCAGTGGCCTTCGTGACCGGGTAGGCCTCAGCCCACCCAGAAAAGAGGTCAATGCATACCAGGACATACTCATACCTTCCTGATCTGGGCAGCTGGATGTAATCTATCTGTAGTCTCTGGAAGGGGTACAAAGGTCGCGGAGTGCACTTCCGAGGGGTCTTTACTACTTGACCGGGGTTGTGTAGTGCACAGATTTCACAAGCCTTGACGTATGCCTTTGCCATCCTGTCAAATCCCGGAGCGTACCACATTTTCTCCACCAGGGCTACCATGGCATTACGAGAAGCGTGCACCTTTCCATGAGCCAAAAGGGCCATACTAGGATAGGCAGCCGCAGGTAAACACATACGGAAACCCATCATCCAACCTTCATTTCCTTTTACTGCCCCTGCACTTGCCCAGCGCTCCTGCTCTTGCCCTGAGGGGAGTAGGTCCACCTCCTTCTGTGGTGGGACAGAGAGGGTCTGGTCCTTGGCAGGGGGATCAGGATCCTCCTCCGCTGGGCAGGACCTGGTCTGAACTCTGCACACGGGTGCCCTCCAGTCCAGCAGGGCTGCAGCCTTTGCTGCTCCGTCTGCCTTCTCGTTGCCTCTGCTTTCCAAGGAGTCCCCTCGGGTGTGTGCCTTTACCTTTATTATGGCTACCTGCTTCGGGAGCATGATAGCTGACATTAAACTACTTACTGCCTCACCATTCTTTATCGGTCTGCCTTGAGCTGTTAGGAAGCTCCGCGCGCGCCAAATCGGCCCATAGTCATGCGCAACGCCAAACGCGTACCTGGAGTCCGTGTAGATATTAGCAGTGACTCCCCGGGCTAACTTGCAGGCCTCGGTCAGAGCGCACAGCTCCGCTTCCTGTGCTGACATATGTGGGGGCATGGCGCGGCCTATCAGTACTTCATTCATTGATACTACAGCAAACCCTGTCACAAATCTGCCCATCTCATTCTGGTATCGTGATCCATCCACAAACATTTCAAGGTGGGGGTTCAGGAGAGGCTTATCTGTGACATGAGCAAATCCAGCTGTCTCCTGCTCCATCAGAGCAGCACAGTCATGCTGGTGCTCGGTGTCAAAAGCTTCCTCTTCGCCTAGGGAATTGACAAAAAGTTGATCCCCTGTGCTTACTCCCCCTTTTGAATCAGTGTCACCTAATGGCAGTAAGGTGGCCGGATTCAAAGTTGTGCAACGTTGAAATGAGACATTGGATGAAGAGTGTACTGCAAGTTCCATTTTGACCTGTCTAGCAAGAGAAAGATGTCTACGGCTCACCTGTGTCAGAATTCCATGTACGTCATGGGGCGTGAGGACCACAAGAGGGTAGTCTAGGACCACCTCAGAAGCTTTCTCAAGTAGTGCTTGTACAGCCAGAACTGCTCTTACACAGGAGGGTGAACCCCTGGCTACTGCATCAAGATGTGCACTGTAGTATGCTACAGGGCGCTTTTTGTCACCATGCTCTTGTGTGAGGACGGCAGTAGCATGTCCCGCCATCTCAGTCACGAACATCTGGAAGGGTTTATCATAGTCAGGCAGACCCAGTGCTGGAGCACTGGTAATCTGTATTTTCAGCTGATGGAAAGCTGACTCGGCTTCCGGAGACAAAGCAAATGGCTTGGAACTCAGGCAGTCGTACAGAGGCTGCATGGTCATGGAGGCAGAGCGAATCCACGGCCGACAATATGAAACTAACCCCAGAAATGTCCGCAACTGAGCATGGGAGGTAGGGAGTGGCATGTCCTCCACCACCTTGGTACGTTCTGGCGTGAGGTGTTTTGTACCAGGACCTAGGCAGTGACCAAGAAACACAACATGAGATTTGCAAAACTGTAATTTGTCTTTACTGGCTTTACACCCACTGTCTGCAAGAAAACAAAGGAGGCTGAGTGAGGCCGCAACGCAGGTAGGTCTGTCCGGTGCACACAGTAGGAGATCATCAACATACTGAAGCAGGGCCACACCTGGTGGGACCGTCCATGCATCAAGTACAAGCTTCATACATCGGGTGAATTGATTTGGGCTGTTTTGTGCCCCTTGTGGTAGGACAGTCCAGCAGTACTGTTTTCCTCGGAACGTGAAGGCGAACAGGTACTGGCAATCGGGGTGGATCGGGACGGACATAAATGCATTGGCTAAATCGATCAGAGTGTACCAACAGGTTCCGGAAGGTATGGTGGACAACAGAGTGTAAGGGTTGGGGACCAAAGGTGTTTCTAGGATGGTCACCTTATTGATTTCTCTTAGATCGTGAACCATCCGGTAGGTATCAGGTTCACCTTTCTTCCCTTTCTTTTTAACTGGGAAGAGTGGCGTGTTAGCGGGTGAGACGCAAGGTTTTAAAGCATTCAAGGCACATAACTCTGTAATAGTGGAGGCTATTGCGTCTTCCTGTGCCATGGCTAGGGGATATTGGCGGATCATGGGGGCTTTTTCCCCATCTTTGAGATATACCATGACTGGGGGTACGTGGAGATGGCCCAAGTCTGTCTTCCCTTTTGCCCAAAGGGTCTCTGGCACTGCTGAGAGAACCTGTGTATCTTCTGGGGTCAACACATATACAGTACAAGAAGGAGGCGGAGTGACCAAGTCTGCTGCCATGAGACAGAATACTTGGTGGTCGGCCGCAGAGGTACTGACATGAGCCTCACCGGAAGGATGGAGCTGAATACAGCACCCCAGGGGTCCCATCACATCGGTTCCCATGATGCAATCCCCAGCGGGTGACACCAGGAAGCGAGTGAGGACTCGTGACCCTTGAAAGGAGACTTCTATGGGCTCGGTCTCACGCATGGGTGTTGGTTCCCCGGACACTCCAACGGCTATGGCTATGGAGTCTGAGAGGGGAATACTAAGATCGTTGACTTGTGAGGTACTGACACATGATTTAGTAGCCCCTGTGTCAATTAAAAAGGGCACCTCCTTCCCCTGGATTTTTAGAGGCTGAAAAATTTGTGGCCCACGTGCATCAGTAACTATAAGGGACACGGGGGAAGGAGTGCCAGACCTTCATTGGTAATTGGTATACCCGTTATTTCCCTGTGGGCGGGATGATGTGGTATTGGCCGTACTTCCCTGTTGCCCCCTTTCGTCTGACGTGTTCTGTCTAGGGCGTTTAGGGGCTCTACAATTACGGGCCAAGTGTCCAGTCTTCCCGCAGTTATAACACTTACGGGTCTCCCGCCTGGGGTCGTTAAGTCGGACTGTGTCCCCCTCCATGGTGTAATGTTTAACTATAACACCCTTTGCGTGGTCTTCTGTATCCATGACAAATCCTACAGCTTTCTTATATAGATCACGCGGTCTGGCCTGTCGCCAATCGGGGGTACATGCTTTAACGCGTTCAGACAGGCGCTTATCTATTCCTTGCATAAAGGCTTCACAAAAAGCAGCATTACGTATTGCTTTTGGACAATCATATAAACCCAGATCTCTGCCAACTTCCTCTAAACGGCCAAAGTAACATTCAATAGACTCGCCCTTGTTCTGTCTACACTGGGTTAGGGCTGTACGTCTCTCTTGGGCTTTATCCTTAAACCAGGTTTTAACCTTGTCAACATATTGAGTACCACTAGGTAATGTCTGGGGGTCATCTGGGCGATCTTCAAGACCACAAAATTGAGCAATACTATTGTAAAGGCCCAGAGGACATTTTACATTCATAAGACATTCCATATCTGTCCAAGTGGCAGAGTAGTTTTTCTGTATGACTTCCAACTTTCTATGGAAAGCTGCTGGCTCTGTCTGGGGATCGGGCAGTTGCTGACACAGTGCCATCTGGTCTGTGGCGCTCCAGGGTCGCCATGTAGTGACTGTAGACCCGGGAGTTGGTCTATGTGCGTCCGTAGGTCTGTCATTAGAAGACGATGGTCTGTCGGTGTCCTCTTGTCTGACCGTGCCCAATGGTGGACTTGGTCTGTTTGGTTCTCTATAATGGGTAGTGGAGGTTGTAACTGGGAATAAGGGAATTGGTTGTCTACACTGATCCCTGCGACGTGGAGTCCCACATACTGTACAGAGTTCTTTAAAACAGGCATTCTGTTGACCACAACGTGGACAGTCCCAAGCCGGACCTCTATTTACTTCAGGGCTCGGGGATCCTGATTGAGGGCTGTATGGAGGTGTATCCATCTGGGCAGTAGCCTGTGGATACGTAGGAGGCAGGGGTGGCAAATTGGGATACAGAGAATTAAAGGGATTATTAGGAGACATTGGTGGAGCGGCCGGGACGACAGGAGAGACTAATGGAACCGTAGGGGTTTCCATGGGAACGTCTATTGGTGGCCGGGGCATAGGACAATAAACTAAAATGCCCTCGCCTCGGGACTCGGAGTCCCAGTGTTCGTCTTCTGCTGTTTTAGAGCAGTCCAGAATAGCCTTCATGCCTTTTTCCAAACCCTTATTTCTTATTTCCTTTCTATGCTTATCCTCATATTGTGACCAAAATTCATAATTGAATGTTCCCGCCTTCTTAAGGCCTATACGTTTGTAAACTTTATAGGCTTGTCTGCAAATGTCCTCCCCTTCTCTATCTTTAATTATCTCAATAGGAGTCTGATATATCTTAGATTGTTCAGACCCCATCTTGACCACTTCCGACTATTCTTCACTAAGTATACAGGACGTATATTTCACACAGTAAACTAAGATAATCACTGAGACTATCTGGGAACACACAGTTCCCTGTCCCGGAATAGATTTACAGAACTAAAACGTGGTCAACTTCAAACACTAGGATTCAGGGGAGACCAGACTTCGCCTCTTAGGGAACTTTTAGTAATATTATAACAGATCCAGAGTAAGAATATGACTGCCAGAAATGAGACTATAACAATAACAATTATTTCAATCTCCAATACAGACAACATGACTCTTTAAGTCCCAATGAGTGAGTTCTTCCGTCTAGGACAGTTAAATGAACTTATTCACTCTAAAATATGGACGGGGCAGAAAATGTAGGAAACAGGCAACAACATACCTCTAGTCCGTTAGAGACACACAGATCAAAAGAATCCAGACTGTATAATAGTAAGATAAGCTCTTACCTGTTACACCGGTGTTTTAGTCTGGGGTCTCCGGATCCAATATCCACGTCAACGGGCCAGGAGTTTGTTTCAGTCTACTGGTTGCGATGTCCCGTAAAGGTAAGCCCCGCCCCCTAGTTGGACGCCAAGAACTGTCGAGGGTTAATTTGTTCAAACAGACTGGTCAGTTATGTTGTCGGTTCCGAATTGACCTAAGCAGGAGGAGCGCTCCTTTGAGAGTCTAAGTACTGACCATACACACGGTATATGATGAAGTAATGAACTCTAAGTCTTTATTGGCGTAGTCTCAGTTTATATAGAAGATCGCCCACGCAGGGATGCGACCTCTGGTAATACAAGGAGTAACCTCATGATACATACATTCATCTGATAAAAACACATGACTTCTATATCTTACAATGACATAATTATTCAATAAACTTTAGACGTGTGATATATGACTCAGACAAACACATCTTTAAGAAATTGCTGATTTCACATGTAAGAGCTAGCAACTTCTTTGCGGTTAGGCTATGTCTTTGCTAAATTCCAAGACATCTGGCCTTAGCTTCCTGATTCCACTTAGATCAGACGTACTTCCTCAAAAACAGTCATGACTTCTGTTACACATACAATATATTGCTAAAATATTCTTTTTGCTAAAATAGATTGATAAGCATATATACTATTTTTGATAAGCGACATTTATTAATTTCTTTACAGCCCCTATTGGCCCTTATCACCATGGAATGGTATTGGTGAAGTCTAAATCTCTGGTGCTGACGAACATTCACCCGACCTCACCTCAGATTGATTTGCTATGTACCATGGATGCTGAGTATAATATTGTTTTACTTTTCAAAATCTTGCTGATACAATATTTGTATGTCCTGTTTGTTTCCCTTTCGATAAAATCTTTCTTGATATCTTGGATGTCTTTTGATATCCTGTATGTATATCTACTTTTAACCCTTTGAGTAAACTTAATTAATATTTGACCTGTGTGCATGTGAACCCATTTATTTTTGCTGTGGAACTCACCATGAGGGCTCGTTCAGACGAACGTGTTCTTAGCGCTGCAGGTTCCTATAGAAGTGTTCACATGGATGATTGTTAGACACGCTGAATAAGCATGTCTAGCAAAGATAGGATATGCAAGTACAAACTCGCATTTCTGCTCCTGTGATTTCCATAGGCTCCTATAGAAGCCTTGAAAGCATGCAGCATGTGCCTCGGATCGTTTGAACAGGCAACTTCATGAAGCTTGAAGTCGCCCGTTCACGCGATCTTTTCAGGACTATAGCAGCGCTGTTTTCTCGCTGCTTAGCAGCGTGAAAACAGCACTTAACTGAACGAGGCCTAAAACAACATTGAGAAGAAAAAATAATTGTGCCAGATTTACCATTTTTTTCCATCTCCCCCAAAATACTAATAAATTCTACTCTCTAACATAATGAGCCATTTTCATTGTTTATTAGGCCCTGCCATGTACTTGATTGTGGGTGTGCTTGGTACTGCATCTCATTACCATTTACTTGAATGGAACTGAGCTACAGTACCAAACACAGCTGCCTGTTCAGACTATCTGCATAAACAATGAAGGGGATGTGGCAGCCCCCCATCAGTTAAAGACATGAAAAATCCCTTTAAGGAAAAACTCACTCAGAATCACAAGTACAGTGCAGAATGCAGTATGGCATAATGTTGTGTGCACAAGGCCTAAAAATAAACAGCAAATATTTGAATGTGACTATAAAGTGGGCCTCCAGAGTCAGTTCTACTGGGAAGCCCTTGGTACCCCAGTCCGACACTGCTAACAATAATGATTCTTCTTCCACAAAGCTATACATCAGTCTGTTCAGCTCCTATACCATGCTGGCTGTAGATCAGGCACTATGCTCAAAATTGCAGGTTTTCTTTATATTATATAGATGCTAAGTAGAGATGAGCGAACGTACTCGTCCGAGCTTGATGCTCGGGCGAATATTAGGGTGTTCGGGATGCTCGTTACTCTTAACGAGCACCACGTGATGTACCGGTAACTTTCACTATCATCTCTGAGACGTTAGCGCGCTTTTCTGGCCAATAGAAAGACAGGGAAGGCATTACAACTTCCCCCTGCAACGTTCAAGCCCTATACCACCCCCCTGCTGTGAGTGGCTGGGGAGATTAGGTGTCACCCGAGTATTGAAATCTGCCCCTCCCGCGGCTCGCTACGGATGCATTCTGACATTAGTTCAGGGAAAGTGCTATCGTGTTGGAGCTGCTATAGGGAGAGTGTTAGGAGTATTTTAGGTTTCAAGAACCCCAACAGTCCTTCTAAAGGCCATAAATCTTCTCTATATGCGCTCAATGGGGCCGGCGGCAGCAGCGCCGACCTCATTGAGAACATATAGAAGACAAATCCTTCTTTTCTGCCACAGCTGTAACAGCTGTGACAGAGAAGAACGATGTTTGCCCATTGAATTCAATGGAACCAGCAATACAGCAGGTTCCACTGAATGCAATGGGCTGCCGGCGATCGCAGGATGAATGGTCGGGAAGGGGTTAAATATAAAACCCCTTCCCTGCAATTCATCCAGAAATGTGTAAAAATAAAAATATATACCGGCGTATAAGGCGACGGGGCGTATAAGACGACCCCCCAACTGTCACCTTATACGCCGGCAATACAGTGGAGCAAAGAATAAAAAGCATTACTTACTTCTTCAGACGATCTGCGACGCTCCTGCAGGCTGTCACTCCCTCCTGGTGTTTGCAGGCTCTTGCTCCCTCCTTGTTCCCGGCAGACTATTGCTTTCTCTACGAAAGGCTTTAAATCCCTGCCTCCAGAAACACATGTGCCTTCAGCCAATCACAGCCAATGACAATGATGTCATTGAATGGCTGTGATTGGCTGTGTTTCTGGAGGCGGGGATTTCAAGCCTTTCGTAGAGAAAGCAATAGTCTGCCGGGAACAAGGAGGGAGCAAGAGCCTGCAAACACCAGGAGGGAGTGACAGCCTGCAGGAGCGCCGCAAATCGTCTGAAGAAGTAAGTAATGCTTTCTATTCTTTGCTCCACTGTATTGCCGGCGTATAAGGTGACAGTTGGGGGGTCGTCTTATACGCCCCGTCGCCTTATACGCCGGTATATATTTTTATTTTTACACATTTCTGGATGAATTTCAGGGAAGGGGTTATATATTTAACCCCTTCCCGACAATTCATCCTGCGATCGCCGGCAGCCCATTGCTTTCAGTGGAACCTGCTGTATTGCTGGCTCCATTGAATTCAATGGGCAAACATCGTTCTTCTCTGCTACAGCTGTTACAGCTATGGCAGAGGAGAACGATCTTTACGCTGACAGTGCGGGGGGGGGGGGCGCCCACTCTTGCCGCTATTGTGGCTTAATAGTGGGACCTGGGAATTTGAGATGCAGCCCACCATGTAGCCCCTCGCCTGCCCTATCCGTCACTGTGTCGTTCCCATCACTTTGTAGAATTGCCCAGATTTTCACACATGAAAACCTTAGCGAGCATCGGCAAATACAAAAATGCTCCGGTCGCCCATTGACTTCAATGGGGTTCGTTACTCGAAACGAACCCTCGAGCATCGCGGGAATTTCGTTCCGAGTAACGAGCACCCGAGCATTTTGGTGCTCGCTCATCTCTAATGCTAAGACCTCCTGCCCACAGCCGGGTCGGATACTTGCAGCTGGATGCGACCCGTGCCCCGGCATTGACCTCCCGCTTACCTGTTGGGCGGCTTCTCTCTCCGCTCTACGATGTGCTGGCTGGTTCACAGCCAGGCATGCGCAGAGCAGAGCTGGCGCGTCAGCAGTGACGTTTCTATGTGGGCCTCACAGAGGCTCGCAAAGAAATAGGACAGGCCGCAATTTTAATACTGTGCAGGTTTTCACGCGGTCAAACGCGGTTGTCAGCATAGGATTGCATAAACTAATGCAATCCTATGGCAGCATGCAACGACGGAAATTCCGCACAGAATTTAGCCGTGGAATTTCCATCTGTGGGCATTGGGCCGAAGAGCTTAATAACATACTTAGTCCCCCTGCACACGGACGGAAATTCTGCAAAACGCAATCCTATCAAGGCGGCCGTGATTTTTCCGGGTGAAAACATACGCGTAAAACAAATGGTGGCATGCTCTATTTCTGTGGGGGTCTCACAGAGGCCAGCACAGAAATGTCTCTCCCTGCACTGGTCCCTGCAGGGGCTCAGGTCGGGAGAATTCTCGCAGCGGGATCCGACCCGGCCGTCAGCAGGCGGCCTTACAGTGTAGCAAATCTAATATAAACAAAATGGAGATTGTTTTAATACAAGTCACAGTATTCAGTTCATGGCATATTACATGCAAACACATTATTATATATTGTATAACTCAGAAGCAAAGCTTATACGAACCGATACATATAGGTTGAGGAATCCAGCCATCTTTAGTGCAAGTAGCTTCTCCATTTTTAATAGTGTTAAGTCCTTCATTACAAGTAATGTGTATTACGTCATGATTTTTGTAGACAGGTTTTTTCAGACCATTCACTCTTCCGTTATCTACTTGTGGGAGTTTACAACTAATTGCTACAAGAAAGTACAATAATTAGAGACTATATTGTTTTTTATGCAGCAAAACAAATGATTAGTATTCAACTACTGAGATGTTTATTTACTACACATAAAACAAAGAAAAAACGAAAACTGCAGAAATACATTCCTCATATGGAATATCACTATTTTTATTCTGTTTCTATATTTCTTCAGTATTTCTGGGAACCGTGCATTGTTCACTCTGCAGATGTGTTGCTTCCAACTAAAATGTAATAAACATATGTTTTTTGTTTGTACGTGTGGCACTTTTAGTGCAGGACACTTACGTTTTTCTTGCACGTTTTTTTCAAATGATTTTTATTAACGCGAAGGTCAATAGGACTTTCTAATGTTAAAAGCGCATTCCATCGCATGAAAATCACAATGTGTATTTAGGCCTTATTTACACGAGCTACTAAATCGCACGACTTTGTAGCGCTACAAAAACATATGTATGTGAAGCCCATGGTTTCCAATGGGTTCTTTTAGGCTACAAAACATCTCTCGTGTGAAAGAAGCCATTGGAAACCATGAGCTTCACATACATGTATTTTTGTAGCACTATAAAATTGAGGGATTTTGTAGCCCATGTAAATAAGGCCTAAAAACACATTGTAATTTTCGTGCGATGCAATGCGTTTTTAACATTAGAAAGCCCCATTGATTTCCGTGTTAAAAAATGCAGCAAAATCGTATTAAAAAAATGCGTGAGAAAAACGCAAGTGTGCAGAAGCCCTTAACCCCTTAAGGACATGGCCTATTTTGGGCTTAAGGACGCAACGATTTTTGGCGGATTTTCTTCTCCATTTTTCAAAAGTCATAACTAGAGATGAGCGAGCACCAAAATGCTCGGGTGCTCGTTACTCGAGACGAACTTTTCGCGATGCTCGAGGGTTCGTTTCGAGTAACGAACCCCATTGAAGTCAATGGGCGACCCGAGCATTTTTGTATATCGCCGATGCTCGCTAAGGTTTTCATTTGTGAAAATCTGCAAAACCCAAGAAAGTGATGGAAACGACACCGCAACGGATAGGGCAGGCGAGGGGCTACATGTTGGGCTGCATCTCAAGTTCACAGGTCCCACTAGTAAGCCACAATAGCGACAAGAGTGGCCCCCCCCCCCCCCTCCCAACAACTTTTACTTCTGAAAAGCCCTCATTAGCAATGCATACCTTAGCTAAGTACCACACTACCTCCAACAAAGCACAATCACTGCCTGCATGACACTCCGCTGCCACTTCTCCTGGGTTACATGCTGCCCAAACCCCCCCCCCCCCCGCACGACCCAGTGTCCACAGCGCACACCAAAGTGTCCCTGCGCAGCCTTCAGCTGCACTCATGCCACACCACCCTCATGTCTATTTATAAGTACATCTGCCATGAGGAGGAACCGCAGGCACACACTGCAGAGGGTTGGCACGGCTAGGCAGCGACCCTCTTTAAAATGGGCGGGGCGATAGTCCACAATGCTGCACAGAAGCAATGAGAAATGCAATCCTGTGCCACCTCCATCTGGAGCTGCACACGTGGGCATAGCAATGGGGAACCTATGTGCCACACACTATTCATTCTGTCGAGGTGTCTACATGCCCCAGTCAGACCGCGTTTTTTTATAAATAGTCACAGGCAGGTACAACTCCGCAATGGGAATTCCGTGTGCACCCACAGCATGGGTGGCTCCCTGGAACCCACCGGCTGTACATAAATATATCCCATTGCATTGCCCATCACAGCTGAGGTAATAATGTCATGTTTAATGCAGGTGGGCTTCGGCCCACACTGCATGCCCCAGTCAGACTGGGGTTCTTTAGAAGTGGACACATGCAGTTACAACTCCCTGTGGACCCACAGCATGGGTGGCTCCCTGGAACCCACCGGCGGTACATAAATATATCCCATTGCATTGCCCATCACAGCTGAGGTAATAAATTCATGTTTAATGCAGGTGGGCTTCGGCCCACACTGCATGCCCCAGTCAGACTGGGGTTCTTTAGAAGTGGACACATGCAGTTACAACTCCGTGTGGACCGACAGCATGGGTGGGTGCCAGGAAGCCACCGGCGGTACATAAATATATCCCATTGCATTGCCCATCACAGCTGAGGTAATAAATTCATGTTTAATGCAGGTGGTCTTCGGCCCACACTGCATGCCCCAGTCAGACTGGGGTTCTTTAGAAGTGGACACATGTAGTTACAACTTCGTGTGGACCGACAGCATGGGTGGCTCCCTGGAACCCACCGGCGGTAGATAAATATATCCCATTGCATTGCCCATCACAGCTGAGGTAATAAATTCATGTTTAATGCAGGTGGGCTTCGGCCCACACTGCATGCCCCAGTCAGACCGGGGTTCTTTAGAAGTGGACACATGCAGTTACAAATCCCTGTGCACCCACAGCATGGGTGGCTCCCTGGAGCCCACCAGCGGTACATACATATATCCCATTGCAGTGCCCAACACAGCTGATGTTACGTGAGCTGTAATGCAGGTGGGCAAAAAATCAATTTGATTACACTGTAGGCGAGGGCCCCCAAAAATTGGTGTACCAACAGTACTATTGTACCTGAGAAAAATTGCCCATGCCCAACCAAGAGGGCAGGTGAAACCCATTAATCGCTTTGGTTAATGTGGCTTAATTGGTAACTAGGCCTGGAGGCAGCCCAGTGAAAAAAATAAAAATTGGTTGAGGTGAAAGTTTTAATGCTTTAATGAACATTGAAACGTATAAAAATTGTTTAGAAAAATTATATGACTGAGCCTTGTGGGCCTAAGAAAAATTGCCCGTTCGGCGTGATTACGTGAGGTTTCAGGAGGAGGAGCAGGAGGAGGAGTAGGAATATTATACACAGATTGATGAAGCAAAAATGTCCCCGTTTTTGATGGTGATAGAGAACGATGCTTCCATCCGCGGGTGCAGCCTACGTATTGCTTAGGTATCGCTGCTGTCCGCTGGTGGAGAAGAGAAGTCTGGGGAAATCCAGGCTTTGTTCATCTTGATGAGTGTAAGCCTGTCGGCACTGTCGGTTGACAGGTGGGTACGCTTATCCGTGATGATTCCCCCAGCCACACTAAACACACTCTCTGACAAGACGCTAGCCGCAGGACAAGCAAGCACCTCCAGGGCATACAGCGCGAGTTCAGGCCACGTGTCCAGCTTCGACACCCAGTAGTTGTAGGGGGCAGAGGCGTCACCGAGGATGGTCGTGCGATCGGCTACGTACTCCCTCACCATCCTTTTACAGTGCTCCCGCCAACTCAGCCTTGACTGGGGACCGATGTCACAGTCTTGCCTGGGAGCCATAAAGCTGGCAAAGGCCTTGGAGAATGTTCCCCTGCCTGCGCTGTACCTGCTGCCTGATCTCTGCGCCTCCCCTGCTACCTGGCCCGCGGAAATGCGCCTTCGGCCACTAGCGCTGTCGGATGGGAAGTTTACCATCAGTTTGTCCACCAGCGCCCTGTGGTATAGCATCATTCTCGAACCCCTTTCCTCTTCGGGAATGAGAGTCGAAGGGCTCTCCTTATACCGTGGGTCGAGCAGTGTGTACACCCAGTAATCCATAGTGGCCAGAATGCGTGTAACGCGAGGGTCACGAGAAAGGCATCCTAACATGAAGTCAGCCATGTGTGCCAGGGTACCTGTATGCAACACATGGCTGTCCTCACTCGGAAGATCACTTTCAGGATCCTCCTCCTCCTCCTCCTCCTCTGGCCATACACGCTGAAAGGATGACAGGCAAGCTGCATCTGTACCCTCAGCAGTGGGCCAAGCTGTCTCTTCCCCCTCCTCCTCATGCTCCTCCCCCTCCTCCTCCTCCTCCTCCTCTGGCCATACACGCTGAAAGGATAACAGGCAAGCAGCATCTGTCCCCTCAGCAGTGGGCCAAGCTGTCTCTTCCCCCTCCTCCTCATGCTCCTCCCCCTCCTCCTCAACGCGCTGAGATATAGACATGAGGTTGCTCTGACTATCCAGCGACATACTGTCTTCCCCCGCCTCCGTTTCCGATTCCAAAGCGTCTGCCTTTATGCTTTGCAGGGAACTTCTCAAGAGGCATAGCAGAGGAATGGTGACGCTAATGATTGCAGCATCCCCGCTCAGCATCTGGGTAGACTCCTCAAAGTTTCCAAGGACCTGGCAGATGGCTGCCAACCAGGCCCACTCTTCTGTAAATAATTGAGGAGGCTGACTCCCACTACGCTGCCCATGTTGGAGTTGGTATTCCACAATAGCTCTACGCTGCTTATAGAGCCTGGCCAACATGTGGAGCGTAGAGTTCCATCGTGTGGGCACGTCGCACAGCAGTCGGTGCACTGGCAGATTAGACCGATGTTGCAGGGTACGCAGGGTGGCAGCGTCCGATTGGGACTTGCGGAAATGTGCGTAGAGCTGGCGCACCTTTCCGAGCAGGTATGACAAGTGTGGGTAGCTTTTCTGAAAGCGCTGAACCACCAAATTAAAGATGTGGGCCAGGCATGGCACGTGCGTGAGGCTGCCGAGCTGCAGAGCCGCCACCAGGTTACGGCCGTTGTCACACACGACCATGCCCGGTTGGAGGCTCAGCGGCGCAAGCCAGTGGTCGGTCTGCTCTGTCTGACCCTGCAGCAGTTCGTGGGCCGTGTGCCTCTTCTCTCCTAAGCTGAGTAGTTTCAGCACGGCCTGCTGACGCTTGCCCACCGCTGTGCTGCCACGCCGCGTGACACCGACTGCTGGCGACGTGCTGCTGCTGACACATCTTGATTGCGAGACAGAGGTTGCATAGGAGGAGGAGGGTGGTTTAGTGGAGGAAGCATACACCGCCGCAGATACCACCACCGAGCTGGGGCCCGCAATTCTGGGGGTGGGTAAGACGTGAGCGGTCCCAGGCTCTGACTCTGTCCCAGCCTCCACTAAATTCACCCAATGTGCCGACAGGGAGATATAGTGGCCCTGCCCGCCTGTGCTTGTCCACGTGTCTGTTGTTAAGTGGACCTTGGCAGTAACCGCGTTGGTGAGGGCGCGTACAATGTTGCGGGAGACGTGGTCGTGCAGGCCTGGGGCGGCACATCGGGAAAAGTAGTGGCGACTGGGAACCGAGTAGCGCGAGGCCGCCGCCGCCATCATGCTTTTGAAAGCCTCCGTTTCCACAAGCCTATACGGCAGCATCTTAAGGCTGATCAATTTGGCAATGTGCATGTTTAACGCTTGAGCGTGCGGGTGCGTGGCGGCGTACTTGCGCTCGCGCTCAAACAGTGGCGCTAGCGACGTCTGGACGCTGCGCTGAGAGACATTGCTGGATGGGGCCGAGGACAGCGGAGGTGAGGGTGTGGGTGCAGGCCAGGAGACGGTAGTGCCTGTGTCCTGAGAGGGGGGTTGGATCTCAGTGGCAGGTTGGGGCACAGGGGGAGAGGCAGTGGTGCAAACCGGAGGCGGTGAACGGGCATCGTCCCACCTTGTGGGGTGCTTGGCCATCATATGCCTGCGCATGCTGGTGGTGGTGCCTCCCCAGCTGATCTTGGCGCGACAAAGGTTGCACACCACTGTTCGTCGGTCGTCAGGCGTCTCTGTGAAAAACTGCCACACCGTAGAGCACCTTGACCTCTTCAGGGTGGCATGGCGCGAGGGGGGCGGTTTGGGAAACAGTTGGTGGATTATTCGGTCTGGCCCTGCCTCTACCCCTGGCCAATGCACTGGCTCGGCCTGTGCCCACACCCTGACTTGGGCCTCGGCGTCCTCGCCCGCGTCCACATCCTCTAGGTCTACCCCTACCCCTCAGCATGCTGTATTACCAGTAGTGCAGAAACAGAACGCTGTAATTAAATGTGCCGCTTATTGGCCTGTGGTTGGAGGCTGACTTCGTTTACGGAACGCCAGGAAATAATTTGGCGCAAGCCTGCTGTAACACTTAGCTGGCTGCGTATGATTTTGTAGAACTACTACACCCAGCACAGACAGACCCAGATCACTGAGCACAGTCACAGGCAGGCCAAATAGATTTTTTGCCCAATATTTTTTAGAAAAGGCACACTGCCTATATTCAATGAATATGTCTTCTGTCCCTGCCTCCACACTTCTGTCCCTGGAGTATGTCACAGAACTGCAGAGTGTTGCACTGTCAACTGCAACACAGCGGTGATTTCAGAGCCCAGACAGAGCCAGGAAATAATTTGGCGCAAGCCTGCTGTAACACTTAGCTGGCTGCGTATGATTTTGTAGAACTACTACACCCAGCACACACAGACCCAAAACACTGAGCACAGTGACAGGCAGGCCAAATAGATTTTTTGCCCAAATTTTTTTAGCAAAGGCCCACTGCCTATATTCAATCAATAATATTAATATGTCTTCTGTCCCTGCCTACGCACTTCTGTCCCTGGAGTATTACTGCAGGGTGCAATGCTCTGCACGGCCGATATACCAAAAAAAAAAAAATGTGCACCACTGCAAAAAGCAGCCTCCACAGTACTGCACACGGTTAGATGTGGCCCTAAGAAGGACCGTTGGGGTTCTTGAAGCCTAAAATACTCCTAACGCTCTCCCTGCCTACGCACTTCTGTCCCTGGAGTATTACTGCAGGGCGCAATGCTCTGCACGGCCGATATACCAAAAAAAAAAAAAAATGTGCACCACTGCAAAAAGCAGCCTCCACAGTACTGCACACGGTTAGATGTGGCCCTAAGAAGGACCGTTGGGGTTCTTAAAGCCTAAAATACTCCTAATGCTCTCCCTGCCTAAGCACTTCTGTCCCTGGAGTATTACTGCAGGGCGCAATGCTCTGCACCGCCGATATACCAAAAAAAAAATGTGCACCACTGCAAAAAGCAGCCTCCACAGTACTGCACACGGTTAGATGTGGCCCTAAGAAGGACCGTTGGGGTTCTTGAAGCCTAAAATACTCCTAACGCTCTCCCTGCCTACGCACTTCTGTCCCTGGAGTATTACTGCAGGGCGCAATGCTCTGCACGGCCGATATACCAAAAAAAAAAAAAAATGTGCACCACTGCAAAAAGCAGCCTCCACAGTACTGCACACGGTTAGATGTGGCCCTAAGAAGGACCGTTGGGGTTCTTAAACCTAAAATACTCCTAATGCTCTCCCTGCCTAAGCACTTCTGTCCCTGGAGTATTACTGCAGGGCGCAATGCTCTGCACCGCCGATATACAAAAAAAAAAATGTGCACCACTGCAAAAAGCAGCCTCCACAGTACTGCACACGGTTAGATGTGGCCCTAAGAAGGACCGTTGGGGTTCTTGAAGCCTACAATAACTCCTAACACTCTCCCTATAGCAGCTCCAACACGATAGCACTTTCCTTCAGCTATGTCAGAACGCATCTGTGGCGAGCCGCGGGAGGGGCCGATTTTTATACTCAGGTGACACCTGATCTCGCCAGCCACTCACTGCAGGGGGGTGGTATAGGGCTTGAACCTCGCAGGGGGAAGTTGTAATGCCTTCCCTGTCTTTCAATTGGCCAGAAAAGCGCGCTAACGTCTCAGAGATGAAAGTGAAAGTAACCCGAACATCGCGTGGTACTCGTTACGAGTAACGAGCATCTTGAACACGCTAATACTCGAACGAGTATTAAGCTCGGACGAGTACGTTCGCTCATCTCTAGTGAAGATCGTTACTTTTGGAAAAAAAAAAAAATTACATTTTTGATGCCAGAAATTGAGTATATCCCAAATGGTATCAGGGTTACTAGTCCCTTAGTAAACCAGTAGTTAATAAAGATGAGCGAACACCAAAATGTTCGGGTTCGCGTTATTCGAAACGAACTTCCCGCGATGTTCGGGTGTTGGTTTCGAATAACGAACCCCATTGAAGTCAATGGGCGACCGGAACATTTTTGTATTTCGCCGATGCTCGCTAAGGTTTTCATGTGTGAAAATCTTGGCAATTCAAGAAAATGATGGGAACGACACAGCAACGGATAGGGCAGGCGAGGGGCTACATGTTGGGCTGCATCTCAAGTTCACAGGTCCCACTATTAAGCCACAATAGCGGCAAGAGTGAGACCCCTCCCCCCGCACTGTCAGCATAACGATCGTTCTCCTCTGCCACAGCTGTAACAGCTGTGGCAGAGAAGAACGATGTTAGCCCATTGAATTCAGTGGAGCCGTCAATACAGCCGACTCCACTGAATGCAATGGGCTGCCGGCGATCGCGGGATGAATTGTCGGAAAGGGGTTAAATATATAAGCCCTTCCCTGCAATTCATCCAGAAATGTGTAAAAATAAAAAATATATATATACTCACCTGGTGCCGGCAGACGGAGTTCAGCGCGGCAGGCTGCAGTTCATGAATGGGTGTGAGTTAGGGCTGGCCTCTGATTGGTCAGGCTGTGACCAATCAGATGCATCTTATTCAGCAGGCGGGGATTTTAAATCCCCGGCTGCTGAATACTACTCACAGCTGTTCAGAGCAGTTCAGGAGAACTGCAGCCTGCCGCGCTGAACTCCGTCTGCCGGCACCAGGTGAGTATATATATATTTTTTATTTTTACACATTTCTGGATGAATTGCAGGGAAGGGCTTATATATTTAACCCCTTTCCGACAATTCATCCCGCGATCGCCGGCAGCCCATTGCATTCAGTGGAGTCGGCTGTATTGTCGGCTCCACTGAATTCAATGGGCTAACATCGTTCTTCTCTGCCACAGCTGTTACAGCTGTGGCAGAGGAGAACGATCGTTATGCTGACAGTGCGGGGGGGGGGGGGGGGGGGTCTCACTCTTGCCGCTATTGTGGCTTAATAGTGGGACCTGTGAACTTGAGATGCAGCCCAACATGTAGCCCCTCGCCTGCCCTATCCGTTGCTGTGTCGTTCCCATCATTTTCTTGAATTGCCAAGATTTTCACACATGAAAACCTTAGCGAGCATCGGCGATAAACAAAAATGCTCGAGTCGCCCATTGACTTTAATGGGGTTCGTTATTCGAAACGAACACCCGAACATCGCGGGAAGTTCGTTTCGAATAACGCGAACCCGAACATTTTGGTGTTCGCTCATCTTTAGTTAACATGTAACAAATAGAGATGAGCGAGCGCACTCGTCCGAGCTTGATGCTCGTTCGAGCATTAGGGTGTTCAAGATGCTCGTTACTCGAGGCGAGCACCACACGTCACTCGACTCCATTACATTTCCTTCCCTGAGAAATGTGCGCCCTTTTCTGGCCAGTAGAAACACAGGGAAGCCATTACAACTTCCTCCTGTGACGTTCCAGCCCTATCCCACCCCCCTGCAGTGAGTGGCTGGTGAGATCAAGTGACCCCCGAGTATTTAAATCTGCCCCGCCCGCGGCTCGCACAGACACACGCTAAAAGAGATCAGGGAAAGTGCTGCGGATGCTTCTGCTGCTATAGGGACAGTGTTAGCGTCTTCAAGAACCACAACGGCCCTTCTTAGGGCCACAGCTCAGCTAGTGCATTACTGTTGTGGCTGCGGTGAGCAGTTTTGCACATTTTTTTTTTTATGTATATCAGGCTTGCAGGCTGTAGCGTTCTCAGACTGCAGTCTGTACTTGAGTATAGGGGCAGTATTGGTCAGGCAGGGACAGTGGTAGTGTAGAATCCTGTCTACAAGTACCCCAATGGTTCTTCTTAGGGCAACCTGCGACCGTGTGCATTTAACTCCGTCGTTGCTGGGAGTTGTAGTACCTCTGTATTGCACAGCCTAGCCTGCGTGCAGCCTTCATTTAAACATTTTTCTGTCCGCACCTTGCGTCGCCTCAGTTCACTCTGCCTCTAAGTGTATGCCAAGAAACCACACATCTTCTACAACGCTCTGTTATACGTGTGCTGTCTCAGACGTTCACGGTCTGCCCGACGCGCATAGATTGAAAGTGCAATACACACTGCCTAGCCTCAGCCTGCATTGCAGAGTAAAATAAGGAGATTTTTTTTTTTAATTCCTTTTTATGGCTAAGGCTTACCCAATGCATTTGCCTGCGTGGCCTGTGGGACTTCACGCCCATCCAAACTGCGTAGTTTCACAGCCTAGCCTGCATGCAGCCTTCCTTATAATTTATCTCTGGCTTCATTTAGCGTTATATTACCGCTGGCAGCCACCAACTGCGTGGCAATAATTTACAGACATTTTTACACCGCTCTGTCTCTGCTCGATTCTTAATCCAGCATGCTGAGGGGTAGGGGTAGGGGCAGAGGACGTGGACACGGTCGAGGACGCGGAGTCCCAAGTGAGGGTGTGGGCATAGGACGAGTTCCTGATCAAGGTGAATTGCAGCCGGCTGCTGCGGGAGTAGGAGAGAGGACAGTTTCTGGGGTCCCCAGCTTCATATCGCAATTTTTGGGTCCACGTCGTAGACCTTTATTAAAAAATGAGCAGTGTGAGCAGGTCCTGTCGTGGATGGCAGAAAGTGCATCCAGCAATCTATCGACCACCCAGTCTTCTACGCCGTCCACTGCTGCAACTCTGAATCCTCTGGCTGCTGCTCCTCCTTCCTCCCAGCCTCCTCACTCCATGAAAATGACACATTCTGAGGAGCAGGCAGACTCCCAGGAACTGTTCTCGGGCCCCTGCCCAGATTGGGCAGCAATGGTTCCTCTCCCACTGGAGGAGTTTATCGTGACCGATGCCCAACCTTTGGAAAGTTCCCGGGGTCCGGGGGATGAGGCTGGGGACTTCCGGCAACTGTCTCAAGAGCTTTCAGTGGGTGAGGAGGACGATGACGATGAGACACAGTTGTCTATCAGTGAACTGCTGGAACTGAAATGTTACTGGGGTCTATCTGCACTGCTGGAACTGAAATGTGACTGGGGCATGTCACAACTGATACTACTGAAATGTTACTGGGGTCTGTCAATCCTGCTGGAACTGAAATGTTACTGGGGTCTGTCTAGACTTATACTACTGAACTGTTACTGGGGTCTGTCTATACAGATACTACTGAAATGTTACTGGGGTCTGTGTATACTGCTGCAAATGAAATGTTAGTGGGGTCTGTTGTCACTGCTGCCAATTAAATGTTACAGAGGTTTGTGCATACTCTTACCACTGAAATGTTACTAATTCTCGGCTCTGCCTATACTGCTGCTACTGCAATGTTACAGAGTAGTGGAAATGGAGGCTTCCCAAAGACATGATGGTGGCGAGGCCGTGCTACTAGGTTCCCCAGGCGCGACAACTTTTCAGCGACGCGGTCACTGGGAAGGTGCATATAACCACGGACACAGGACACGTACTGCCTCAAAATCTTCCCCGTCCTCCTCCTCCAACAATGAAAACATTCTTGGCAAATGCTTTCGCAGTGGTCCGTCTGGCGGCAGTCCAAGAATTTCACCTTAAACGACACAATAAGAAAGCCCCCCACCACAGCCCACTTAATCCTGGCTGCATTCCGAAAACCAACGGAATAAAACCGCGCTAATAGGTCCACAGTCGCGACCACCATCCCACCAACGCGGTTACTGGGAAGGTGCATATAACCACGTACACGGGGATAGGAAACGTACTGCCTCAAAAACATCCCTGTCCTCCACCTCCAACAATGAAAACATTCTTGGCAAATGCTTTCGCAGTGGTTCATCTGGCGGCAGTCCAAGAATTTCACCTTAAACGACACAATAAGAAAGCCCCGCACCGCGGCCCACTTAATCCTGGCCACATTCCGAAAACCAACAGAATAAAACCGCGATAATAAGTCCACAGTCGCGACCACTATCCCACCAACGCGGTTACTGGTAAGGTGCATATAACCACGGACACTGGGACAGGACACGTACTGCCTCAAAAACATCCCCGTCCTCCTCCTCCAACAATGAAAACATTCTTGGCCGAAGCCCACCTGTATTTAATCTGACACTAGCTCTGCTGTCCAGGGCACTGCAATGGGATTTATGTACCGCCGGTGGGTTCCAGGGAGCCACCCATGCTGTCGGTCCACAGGGACTTCACATAGGGGATTTGTACCTGCCTGTGTCTATGAATTAAATAACCCGGTCAGGCTGGGGCATGCAGTGTGGGCCGAAGCCCACCTGCATTTAATCTGACGTTACCTCAGCTGTGCTGGGCAATGCAATGGGATTTATTTATGTACCGCCGGTGGCTTCCTGGGACCCACCCATTCTGTCGGTCCACACGGAGTTGTAACTGCATGTGTCTACTTATAAAGAACACCAGTCTGATTGGGGCATGCAGTGTGGGCTGAAGCCCACCTGCATTTAATCTGACGTTACCTCAGCTATGCTGGGCAATGCAATGGGATTTAATTATGTACCGCTGGTGGGTTTCAGGGAGCCACCCATGCTGTCGGTCCACAGGGACTTCACAAAAGGGATTTGTACCTGCCTGTGTCTATGTGTTAAAAACCCCGGTCAGGCTGGGGCATGCAGTGTGGGCCGAAGACCACCTGCATTTAATCTGACGTTACCTCAGCTGTGATGGGCAATGCAATGGGATTTATTGATGTACCGCCGGTGGCTTCCTGGGACCCACCCATGCTGTCGGTCCACATGGAGTTGAAACTGCATGTGTCTACTTATAAAGAACCCCAGTCTGACTAGGGCATACAGTGTGGGCCAAAACCCACCGGTATTTAATCTGACGTTACCTCAGCTGTGCTGGGCAATGCAATGGGATTTATTTATGTACCGCCGGTGGCTTCCTGGGATGCACCCATGCTGTGGGACCACACGGACTTCACATTAGGGAGTTGTACCTGCCTGTGTATACTTATAAAAAAAAAACAGTCTGACTGGGGCATGCAGTGTGGGCCAAAGCCCACCTGTATTTAATCTGACGTTAGCTCTATCCGGGGCACTGCATTGGGACAAACTACAGGAGCAATAAAGCGCTAATGAGATGTACACAGCTACGCTAGCATTGGAGTCCGCTGTTGGCCCACGATTGCTGAGGGTTTGTACAGAGGCCTATGTCCTGGGTGCAGTGAAAGTCCGCTTCCTGCCTAGGATTGCTGAATCTGTGGGCCGAGGCCTATGCCGTGGGCACGGTGCAAGTCTGCCATGTTTGGCTGCTCAGATCAATTTTTTGTTCATGCCTTGGGTTTCCTAGGACCCACCTATGCTGTTGGTGCAAACTTCCCATCGCGGTGTTTGACCTGTCTGGCACAAAGACACTGACTGACTTGGGTAGGGGGCAGAGCGCAGACGGCTTTCCCCTTGCAGTGTCGATTGAGCTATGCGACACCTTGACAGAATGAATACTGTGTGGCACATGGATTCCCCATTGCTATGCCCATGTTTGCAGCTCCTGACGGAGGTAGCACAGGATTGGATTTCTCATTGCTTCTGTACAGCATTGTGGGCTATGGCCCCGCCCCATTTAAAGAGCATCACTTCCTGGCCCTGCCAACCCTCTGCAGTGTGTGCCTCCGGTTGCTCCTCATGGCAGACGTACTTATAAATAGACATGAGGGTGGTGTGGCTATGGGGCCAGTGTGTGGCATGAGGGCAGCTGAAGGCTGCACAGGGACACTTTGGTGTGCGCTGTGGACACTGGGTCGTGCAGGGGGGTTGGGCAGCATGTAACCCAGGAGAAGAGGCAGGGGGGGGGGGGTGTCCCGCAGGCAGTGCTTGTGCTTAGTTGGAGGTAGTGTGGTGCTTAGCTAAAGTGTGGCTTACTAATGAGGGTTTGTCCGAAGTAAAAATTGTTAGGGGGGGGGGCCCACTCTTGCCGCTATTGTAGCTTAATAGTGGGACCTGGGAACATGAAATGCGGCCCAGCATGTTGCCCCTCGCCTGCCCTATCCGTTTCTGTGTCGTTCCCATCACTTTCGTGAATTTCCCAGATTTTCACAAATGAAAACCTTAGCGAGCATCGGCGATATACAAAAATGCTCGAGTCGCCCATTGACTTTAATGGGGTTCGTTACTCGAAACGAACCCTCGAGCATCGCGGAAAGTTCGACTCGAGCAACGAGCACCCGAGCATTTTGGTGCTCGCTCATCTCTAGTAACAAACAATATAACCTGAAATCACACCTTGGTAAGCTGGTCGCAATAGACATGTTTTGTCATCTAAACTATGAACAAGATGGCTTATGCAGAAAACCGGAAAAAGATCAATCTTTTAGGAGCCATCTACCTAGAATACCATTGGCAAAATGTAATGTGTTGTGAGGTATTTTCCTTATCCTGGATATCAACCAGCAGTAGGAAGGGATAAGGTAGGAGACAGTGAAAGGGCGGTGGCTTGGGGTGTCACCCTTGCAGGAGGCATTCCCTTGGTGGAGGTGACAGCTAGGGTCCCCTGTAGGCGGTTGGGAAAGCCCCAAGAACACACATAGGAAGAAAAAACTATCCAGGAGAATGAAAATACCCACAAAAAAGGAGGGAATTGTGGAAGATGGCTGATAGGTTCGCCATTTTGTCTGTATTTTCTGTTGTCAGCTGTGAAGATGCTATATTGTGTCTCTTATCTAATCCTCCGGAGGGAGGGAACATCACCCCCCCCCCACCTCCACAAGAATTGAAGGAGTAATGCTTTGTGTCCATAAACTGGTCAAACTGGTTCTAACTGGCAGAAACCTATCTAGGAATGTCTTTGTGTGGAGGGACAGGAAATGGCTGACTGTAAGAGAGACACAGGAAGTATCTCCTTCGCACAACCAGTGAAGAATGAACAGAGCATGCTCAAGGGAAGCTCCTCCCGGGTGAATGATCTCACAGCTACCTCACAAATACCTCCCTCTGATAATTACCAATCAGCACACTAAATAATGTAACTGTATCCTAAATTACCCAACTTCCTGTGTTGAAACTTTATTTAAACTTTTACCCGCCTAAATAAAGACGGATTTTTGGGACACATGATGTAGACGTGTGGTCTTTGAAAGGCTCTCCTAGCCTGTACATTATTTCTATCTAATTTGGCACACACAGTATATCAAATAGCGAAAATTGCGCTAACACAGTCAATGGAAGCCATCCATCCCGCGATACTTCTGCTGTGAGCACAGTGGAAGTATCACAGGAAATTGTGTCACCTCCCAGCACCGGCGTGTCATGCGCTGCACTGCGCATGTGCGCCGGCAGGCTGGTCAAGACTCTCGCCGCAGATCCAAAGAGGTGAGTATAGGGTCTCTTTGAGGGCACCGGGGCTGATTCTGCTGTGATATTTCGCAGTGAGAATCCGACCCGGCCGTGGGCATTAGGACTCACAAGTACAGTGCATAATGCAGTATGGCATAATGTTGTGTGCACAAGGCCTAAAGATAAATATTTGCATGTGGTTATAAAGTGGGCTTCCAGAGTCAGTTCTACTGGGAAGCCCTTGGTACCCCAGTCTGACACTGCCAGCAATAACGATTCTTCTTCCGCAAAACTATACATCAATCTGTTCAGCTCCTATAACATGCTGGCCGTAGACCAGGCAATATGCTCAAAATCGCTGGTTTTCTTTATATTATACAGATGTTAAGAGCCCATTCATTAATAACGGCAAAATCATTAATCGCAAAATACTGGAAAAACCCATCCCCCCCGGAATTAGGGGAGTTCAAGGTCCGTATGACAGAACAACATACATATGAGAAATGGTTGGCCTTTCGTGATAATTCTACAAGTCAATTTAAGGAGGCGCTGGAACTCTGGGAAAAATATATAAACGAATAAGCTCAATTTCTACAAAGATGCCAGGTTATCTGTTGTTTGTTTACCCTTTTATGTTACCATTCCCTACTTTACCCCTTGTGATAACAGAAATCACTCTATATAGAAAAAAAACATTTCAAATTAAAACCTGTTATAGCATTTATAAATAATTAATAGAGGGCACCATACAAAGACTACACAATACCAAAATGTGGTGTGCGACTGATAATCCTACCAAGGAGAGGAATAGAGACCACAGTAAACAACCACTAAATTTGCTGTACAATGGACTCAAGATGCATACCACTGTATAGTTAACCCCATTACCGCAAGGATATAACATTGCGATGCAACTTACTATTAAATGAGAAACAAATATGTATACCAATGTATAAGCTTAGGTCAACAAACATAGTCGGTGTAAACAAGGTATATACTTGACTGTAACTTATAATATGCAATGTTGATGTTCAAGATCATTTACCTAATGCTGTATTGTAATCTAAAACTACAACTCTAATAAAAATTATTGAAAGGAAAAAAAAAAAAAGTTTAGATTTGAATTACCTTTGCATTCACTTTTCGCAATAGGCCACCAAGTGCCTTCAACACATGCCATTTTAATAGGTCCATCCTGGGTGTAACCTGGGAGGCAGGCAAAATTTGCCACCGTGCCAGGTGGGTAGGTTTCTTCATTCCATTCACCTTGTAATTGAACTCCTTCAATTCCCTCAGGCTTTGGACAGCGATCTACAATGAGAGAAATAGATATCAAATAAAGTCTTCTCTGTATCATTAGGAGGCTAAGAAAAATCTACTTCATTAAGAAACTAAGAAAGAATTTCCTAACTTTTCAGCAGCGAGTCAATAATGCTATATAACTTCATGCCCTGAACTCAAATGCCCCCTAGGAGCAGCGTCCTTACTCACAGAATGCAATACACGTCGTAGATGTCACTATTATTTCCAGAGGTCGTCACACATTATGCTGGCGGTTCAATACTCCACATTACATTACTCAAAATACATTACTCTGATCCATACTGCTGCTCTGTCATGTGCCTCACTGTGCCATTACACATCCTGGGTACTGTCATAAACACACATCAACACTTTACATTCTAAAGTTTATGCATTATACTTTACATAACACGTCATATGGACCATTAAACCTTGCAAAGCCGTGCTCTAACCTAAACTATGGTGCTATTATCATAGTCCCATGAGTCCATTTACCCCACCCTGGCCAGTGATTTTATATAACATTGTCTCTGGAACCATAAACCACTCATTCTTGTATGATACGTCTTCAGACACTCGCTTTCACTTCTCTGTGTTCTCCGGCACTATGGGGAGGGAGACTCCCTCTCCTCCCATGCACTGTGGACCTGTTCACCCCAGCATGGGGTAACTGTCCACCGTGCAACCCCTTTGCAATGGCTGCTACCACGATGCTCAGCTCTGCCACATCTGTGTCCCGTCATCTACTGTCTGCCCTGAGTCTGGAGCTGTGACGCAGCTCCTTATTAGTTATAGTGGGCACCTGTGGCTCCACACTTTCCCGAGCTTATTGGGGAGGGGCGGGTTTCAACCCTCCAATAACCGTTTCAGTGGGGCCAGATCTACATAGCAGTAATGTGATTAGCACTGATAGGACCTGAGCCCTCTCCTTCAGACTCATAGAAGCTTTAATATTATGCTGCTGTGTGCTACTTCTCTTCTCCTCCATGGCTCTGATTCTTGGCTGGCAGAGAAGGGACACACATAGCACTTCCCAGTGCTCTCTCCAGCAGGCCTCACTATCTTCGCTCTCCCAGTGGCATCTCAGACCGTGAGGGGGCGGGGCTACACAAAGATGCTGCTGCTATGTATGGGGGAGTGCTGTTCAGGGCTACCCCCTTACAGCTGAACTCACACACCCAAGAAACTTGGGTGTAACTCGCATCTAACAGCACATGGACACTTGTCTCTGTGTTGTCCTATGTCCATGAGCAATGCACATTGCATGTCCTATTTTTGCCCCGGAAAATAGACAAAAATAGGATATACAGTCAATTTTTTCACCATGATCATTGGTACATGCAAAGAAAATCATTCAAGGAGATAGCCACAGAAGGAAGGCCTAATTTATAACAGGAAAAATACTAGTACAACTCTGGTAGTCAAGCAAACCAACCTGTCTAAGGATGGGTTTAGAGTTGAGCGAACGTACTCGTCCGAGCTTGATACTCGTTCGAGTATTAGCGTGTTCGAGATGCTCGTTACTCGTGACGAGTACCACGCGATGTTAGAGTTACTTTCACTTTCATCTCTGAGACGTTAGTGCGCTTTTCTGGCCAATAGAAAGACAGGGAAGGCATTACAACTTTCCCCTGCGACGTTCAAGCCCTATACCACCCCCCTGCAGTGAGGGGCTGGCGAGATCAGGTGTCACCCGAGTATAAAAATCGGCCCCTCCCGCGGCTCGCCACAGATTTGTTCTGACATAGAGGAGGGAAAGTGCTGTTGGTACCGGAGCTGCTATAGGGAGAGTGTTAGGAGTATTTTTGGCTTCAAGAACCCCAACGGTCCTTCTTAGGGCCACATCTAACCGTGTGCAGTACTGTGGAGGCTGCTTTTTGCACATTTTTTTTTTTTTTTGTATATCGGCCGTGCAGAGCGTTGCGCCCTGCAGTAATTATACATAGTGCAGGGCCAGTAGTGGTGAGGCAGGGACAGAAGACATATATTGTGAGGCAGGGACAGAAGACATATATTGTGAGGCAGGGACAGAAGACATATATTGTGAGGCAGGGACAGAAGACATATATTGTGAGGCAGGGACAGAAGACATATATTTATTGAATATAGGCAGTGGGCCTTTGCAAAAACATTTGGGGAAAAAAATCTATTTGGGCTGCCTGTGACTGTCCTCAGTGTACTGGGTCTGTGCTGGGTGTAGTTGTCCTCCTAATTCATACGCAGCCAGCTAAGTGTTACAGCAGGCTTGCATAAAATTATTTCCTGGCTCTGTGTTGGCTGTTAAATCACCGCTGTATTCCAGTCCACAGTGCAACAGTCTGCAGTTATTTTACATACTCCAGGGCCAGTAGTGGTGACGCAGGGACAGAAGACATATACAGTGTATGTAGGCAGTGGGCCTTTCCAAAAACATTTGGGGAAAAAAATCTATTTGGGCTGCCTGTGACTGTCCTCAGTGTACTTGGTCTGTGCTGGGTGTAGTTGTCCTCCTAATTCATATGCAGCCAGCTAAGTGTTACAGCAGGCTTGCACAAAATTATTTCCTGGCTCTGTGTTGGCTGTTAAATCACCGCTGTATTCCAGTCCACAGTGCAACAGTCTGCAGTTATTTTACATACTCCAGGGCCAGTAGTGGTGACGCAGGGACAGAAGACATATACAGTGTATATAGGCAGTGGGCCTTTCCAAAAACATTTGGGGAAAAAAATCTATTTGGGCTGCCTGTGACTGTCCTCAGTGTACTGGGTCTGTGCTGGGTGTAGTTGTCCTCCTAATTCATACGCAGCCAGCTAAGTGTTACAGCAGGCTTGCGCAAAATTATTTCCTGGCGTTCCGTAAGCGAAGTCAGCCTCCAACCACAGGCCAATAAGTGGCACATTTAATTACAGCATTCTGTTTCTGCACTACTGGTAATACACCATGCTGAGGGGTAGGGGTAGGCCTAGAGGACGTGGACGCGGGCGAGGACGCGGAGGCCCAAGTCAGGGTGTGGGCACAGGCCGAGCCAGTGCGGTGGCCAGGGGTAGAGGCAGGGCCAGACCGAATAATCCACCAACTGTTTCCCAAAGCGCCCCCTTGCGCCATGCCACACTGCAAAGGTCAAGGTGCTCAAAGGTGTGGCAGTTTTTCACAGAGACACCTGATGACCGACGAACAGTGGTGTGCAACCTTTGTCGCGCCAAGATCAGCTGGGGAGCCACCACCACCAACATGCGCAGGCATATGATGGCCAAGCACCCCACAAGGTGGGACGAAGGCTGTTCACCACCTCCAGTTTGCACCACTGCCTCTCCCCCTGTGCCCCAACCTGCCACTGAGATCCAACCCCCCTCTGAGGACACAGGCACTACCGTCTCCTGGCCTGCACCCACACCCTCACCTCCGCTGTTCTCGGCCCCATCCAGCAATGTCTCTCAGCGCAGCGTCCAGACGTCGCTAGCGCCACTGTTTGAGCGCAAGCGCAAGTACGCCACCACGCACCCGCACGCTCAAGCGTTAAACGTGCACATTGCCAAATTGATCAGCCTGGAGATGCTGCCGTATAGGCTTGTGGAAACGGAGGCTTTCAAAAGCATGATGGTGGCGGCGGCCCCGCGCTACTCGGTTCCCAGTTGCCACTACTTTTCCCAATGTGCCGTCCAAGCCCTGCACGACCACGTCTCCCGCAACATTGTACGCGCCCTCACCAACGCAGTTACTGCCAAGGTCCACTTAACAACAGACACGTGGACAAGCAGAGGCAGGCAGGGCCACTATATCTCTCTGACGGCACATTGGGTGCATTTAGTGGAGGCTGGGACAGAGTCAGAGCCTGGGACCGCTCACGTCCTACCCACCCCCAGAATTGCGGGCCCCAGCTCGGTGCTAGTATCTGCGGCGGTGTATGCTTCCTCCACTAAACCACCCTCCTCCTCCTACGCAACCTCTGTCTCGCAATCAAGATGTGTCAGCAGCAGCACGTTGCCAGCAGTCGGTGTCGCGCGGCACGGCAGCACAGCGGTGGGAAAGCGTCAGCAGGCCGTGCTGAAACTACTCAGCTTAGGAGAGAAGAGGCACACGGCCCACGAACTGCTGCAGGGTCTGACAGAGCAGACCGACCGCTGGCTTGCGCCGCTGAGTCTCCAACCGGGCATGGTCGTGTGTGACAACGGCCGTAACCTGGTGGAGGCTCTGCAGCTCGGCAGCCTCACGCACGTGCTATGCCTGGCCCATGTCTTTAATTTGGTGGTACAGCGCTTTCTGAAAAGCTACCCACACTTGTCATACCTGCTCGGAAAGGTGCGCCGGGTCAGCGCACATTTCCGCAACTCCAAGACGGACGCTGCCACCCTGCGGACCCTGCAACATCGGTTTAATCTGCCAGTGCACCGATTGCTGTGCGACGTGCCCACACGGTGGAACTCTACGCTCCACATGTTGGCCAGGCTCTATGAGCAGCGTAGAGCTATTGTGGAATACTAACTCCAACATGGGCAGCGTAGTGGGAGTCAGCCTCCTCAATTCTTTACAGAAGAGTGGGCCTGGTTGGCAGACATCTGCCAGGTCCTTGGAAACTTTGAGGAGTCTACCCAGATGGTGAGCGGGGATGCTGCAATCATTAGCGTCACCATACCTCTGCTATGCCTCTTGAGAAGTTCCTTGCAAAGCATAAAGGCAGACGCTTTGCACTCGGAAACGGAGGCGTGGGAAGACAGTATGTCGCTGGATAGTCAGAGCACCCTCATGTCTATATCTCAGCACGTTGAGGAGGAGGAGGGGGAGGAGCATGAGGAGGAGGGGGGAAGAGACAGCTTGGCCCACTGCTGAGGGTACACATGCTGCTTGCCTGTCATCCTTTCAGCGTGTATGGCCAGAGGAGGAGGAGGAGGAGGAGGATCCTGAAAGTGATCTTCCTAGTGAGAACAGCCATGTGTTGCGTACAGGTACCCTGGCACACATGGCTGACTTCATGTTAGGATGCCTTTCTCATGACCCTCGCGTTACACGCATTCTGGCCACTACGGATTACTGGGTGTACACACTGCTCGACCCACGGTATAAGGAGCACCTTTCCACTCTCATACCCGAAGAGGAAAGGGGTTCGAGAGTGATGCTATACCACAGGACCCTGGCGGACAAGCTGATGGTAAAATTCCCATCCGACAGTGCTAGTGGCAGAAGGCGCAGTTCCGAGGGCCAGGTAGCAAGGGAGGCGCGGAGAACAGGCAGCATGTACAGCACAGGCAGGGGAACACTCTCTAAGGCCTTTGACAGCTTTCTGGCTCCCCAGCAAGACTGTGTCACCGCTCCCCAGTCAAGGCTGAGTCGGCGGGAGCACTGTAAAAGGATAATGAGGGAGTACGTAGCCGATCGCACGACCGTCCTCGGTGACGCCTCTGCCCCCTACAACTACTGGGTGTCGAAGCTGGACACGTGGCCTGAACTCGCGCTGTATGCCCTGGAGGTGCTTGCTTGTCCTGTGGCTAGCGTCTTGTCAGAGAGGGTGTTTAGTGCGGCTGGGGGAATCATCACAGATAAGCGTACACGCCTGTCAACCGACAGTGCCGACAGGCTTACACTCATCAAGATGAACAAAGCCCGGATTTCCCCAGACTTCTCTTCTTCACCAGCGGACAGCAGCGATACCTAAGCAATACGTAGGCTGCACCCGCGGATGGAAGCATTGTTCTCTACCACCATCAAATTTTTGCACCTGAACCAATTTTTATTTTAACTGGGCTGCCTCCAGGCCTAGTTACCAATTAAGCCACATTAACCAAAGCGATTAATGGGTTTCACCTGCCCTCTTGGTTGGGCATGGGCAATTTTTCTGAGGTACATTAGTACTGTTGGTACACCAATTTTTGGGGGCCCTCACCTACAGTGTAATCCAATTAAGTTTTAGCCCACCTGCATTAAAGCTGACGTTACATCAGCTGTGTTGGGCACTGCAATGGGATATATTTATGTACTGCCGGTGGGTTCCAGCGAGCCACCCATGCCGTGGGTCCACACAGAGTTGTAACTGCATGTGTCCACTTCTAAAGAACCCCAGTCTGATTGGGGCAATGCAGTGTGGGCCAAAACCCACTTGCATTAAACATGACATTACCTCAGCTGTGATGGGCACTGCAATGGGATACATTAATGTACAGCCGGTGGGTTCCAGGGAGCAATGGGTGCACACGGAATTCCCATTGCGGAGTTGTACCTGCCTGTGACTATTTATAAAAAACTTTTAAAGAGGGTCGCTGCCTAGCCGTGCCAACCCTCTGCAGTGTGTGCCTGCGGTTCCTCCTCATGGCAGACGCACTTATAAATAGACATGAGTGTGGCGTGGCATGAGTGCAGCTGAAGGCTGCGCAGGGACAATTTGGTGTGCGCTGTGGATACTGGGTCGTGCAGGGGGGGGGGGGGTTGGGCAGCATGTAACTCAGGAGAAGTGGAGCGGAGTGTCATGCAGGCAGTGATTGTGCTTTGTTGGAGGTAGTGTGGTGCTTAGCTAAGGTATGCATTGCTGATGAGGGCTTTTCAGAAGTAAAAGTTGATGGGGGGGGCCCACTCTTGCCGCTATTGTGGCTTAATAGTGGGACCTGGTAACTTGAGATGTAGCCCCTCGCCTGCCCTATCCATTGCTGTGTCGTTCCCATCACTTTCTTGAATTGCCCAGATTTTCACAAATGGAAACCTTAGCGAGCATCGGCGATATACAAAAATGCTCGGGTCGCCCATTGACTTCAATGGGGTTCGTTACTCGAAACAAACCCTCGAGCATCGCGATAATTTCGTCCCGAGTAACGAGCACCCGAGCATTTTGGTGCTCGCTCATCTCTAGATGGGTTCATACGAGATTGTTTTGGTGCGTGCATACGCACACACAAAAACACGCTTGTATTTACAACAATGCATTCCCTATGGTGTGTGTACATGTCCGTGTTTTACAGGTGCATGCCTGCAAAGATAGTACATGCATGCACCATAGGGAATGCACGCATTGTTTTCAATGGAGCCGGGACTGCTGCCGGCGGCTCCATTGACAACAATGGTCTGCCGGCTACCTGCATTCTTTTTCAGGGAAGGGCTTTACATATAAGCCCTTCCCTGAAAAAGAAAGATTTTAGTGTTAAAAAAAAAAAAAATTGCAGGGATTCTCTTATGAAGCCCTTCCCTGAAAAGCCACTGGCAGCTGCACGGGCTCAGCGTTGACTTCTGCTGCTGTCCCCGTTCTGTAGCGCTGCTGAGCTATCAGCAGCCGGGGATTTAAAATCCCCCCTGCTGGTAGCTCTGATTGTGATTGGCTGAAGCACTTCAGCTAATCACAATTAAAGCTATCAGCAGGCAGGGATTTTAAATCCCCGGCTGCTGATAGCTGAGAGCTACAGAGTCGGGGACAGCGGCAGAAGTCAACGCTGAGCCCCAGCAGGTGAGTATTTTTTATTTTTTCTTACCATTTTAAAAAATGAAGCCCTTCCCTGCAAAGCCGCTGACAGCTTCTGGGGCTCAGCGGGGACTTCTGCCGCTGTCCACGACTCTGTAGCGCTGCTGAGCTATCAGCAGCTGGGGATTTAAAAATCCCCGCCTGCTGGTAGCTCTGATTGTGATTGGCTGAAGCACTTCAGCCAACCACAATCAGAGCTACTAGCAGCCGGGGATTTTAAATCCCCAGCTGCTGATAGCTCAGAACTACAGAGCCGGGGATAGCACCAGAAGTCGCGGCTGAGCCCCGGCAGCTGAAGGGAGGTGAGTATTGTTTTTTTTAAATTTTTTGCAATATATTAAATGGCTTTTCAGGGAAGGGCTTATGAAGCCCTTCCCTGAAAAGCCATAGACGGGATGCCAGCAGCAGGATTCTCTACCGCAGCTGTCATGTGTGACAGCTGCGGTGGAGAATTGAAGAATTCCCTTTGCTGCATCTGCCACTGATGTGGCAGATGTAGCAGCAGGGAATTTTTTTAACTAGCGGGGGTGAAGAAAACATCTGCCGCATGCGGCAGATGTGTTCTTCATGCCCGCGGGGGTCACAGCAGTGGCAGAGGGGTAAGTTTTTTTAAAAAAAATTATATGTAAAGCCCTTCCCTGAAAAAGAATGCAGAGGGCCGACAAAGCATTGTTTTCAATGGAGCCGCCGGCAGCAGCCACTGCGCCATTGACAACAAGCACGCAGCTGTGTTCACGCATTTTGCTCGTACCTAGGTGCGGATGTATGTACCTAAGTACGCACCAAAACACGCTCGTGTGAACCCACCCTTGGTCTTACAAATCTGAGATGGATGAAAACTCTTCTGTATGTTTTGGGCAGAGGAAAAAGAAAAAAAAAACTAAAGTTACAACACAAAATCTAGGACACCCTACTCCATGAGAACTGCCTCCATACATTCTGGTGCTCCAAAACTGGCCACCAATAATATAACGGAATGGGGCACCATAGCAGCAAATGCATACTCATTTTCCTTCTCCAATTCTTCTGGACGTCCTTCATTTTCCATGCCATCGGAACTGATGAATATAACAACCCTCTATGTGAAGTACATGTGGGATAAATCAATCCACGTCTTTGAACGTGGGCTCCGGTATTACCATCACTGGAACTTCTGTCATTCTGTGCATACCTCCTCCGATAATTGTAACACTCCACTTACATTAACAACACCTATTTTTTAGGCCAGAGTGGAATACAACCTAGTAATCAAGAAAAAATATCTCAAAATCAGAAGTAAAAACTAATAAAAAAGATCTAAGAATGAGATGTAGATTGTGGATCTATCTTTTGCAACCTTAACAGATGCCCAAATATCACTTCTGACGAGAGGCCTGTCATTTACACCAACACCTTCATTGAGCCACTATGACTGGATGAAGAATGTCCATCTATTTGCCAAAAAATAGCTTTGCATTAATACTGTATCCTTAGATCATGGGTTACAGTGAAATCAACTATTTCTGATATGGAATCTTTGAGTATTTTGGTGGACCTTATGGACAAAAAAAATTTAATGTTGTAAAGATACAGCCCCATTTACCATATTAAAGCTGAGATAAACCACAACCCCCACACTCTGCCAATATACACGTATTGGCACATTTACAAGAGTGGTATGCAATGACATAGCTAGCATTAAACCAAGTAATTATGGAATCTCTTGCATCCTATCTATGTGATGTTAAGAATACCATTACCAAAATTCATGAAATACTTGTTTCATCTGGTGTCCTTTTAGCAAATATACCTGTTGAAAGTTTATATAGTAACATCTATCACTGTTACATGTGCTGCTGGGATCTATAGTTCTAAGCTTCCTAGCAGCACAGACCTCACAGGATTAATTGATTGAGCTGGCTGGGTGTGGTACTTCCTGCTATTCAATCTCCTGGGTCTGTGCTCACATATAAACCCAGCTCCTGGTCAGTCTGTCTGGTGTTCAGGGTGAGCAGTCATGAATCCTTGTCTGTTGAAGTTTGCTGTGTGATCTGTGTCTTGCTGGTTCATGTCCGTTTGTACATTTATATTCTGTCAGTTTTGTGTTACTTGCTGTGTGATCTGCTATCTGTGTCCTGTCCTGTTGCAGCGTTCTGTGTGAACTATGTCCGGTTCTGCTGGATTCCTGGTTAGTGTAGGGACTAGCAGTATAACCAGGAGCCGTGAAGTGGCCTCCTAGCTTTCATGTTTTGTACAAAATGTCAACTAATACCTGGTATTTATATTCAGCTTATCATCTGTTACTAGTGGTTGCATTTTGGCTGCTGTATGCTGTATATTCTGGCTCTGTGTGTCCTGTTGTTCAGTCCCTGTCATGTGGCATGTGAATGCGTCCTGTTCTGGTGTGTGGCTCCTAGGATCAGCTAGGGCCCAGATCTAAAGACCGCTGAGCTGCCCTTATTGGGGCAATGTCCCCGCTTAGGTAGGGCCAGGTCAACCTCCCGTAGCAAAGTGTCAGTTGTGAGAAACCCATGTGCATGCATCTCTCCTTGTCACGATCGTGTGGGCCCCATGCTTACTTTGCCCACACGATCGTAACAATCACCTCTGGGCCCTATGAGCTGTCACACATTTCCTCAGCATTACGGGTACACAATTTTCTACACATAATGATTGTGTTTTTTTTCTTCTTTATTTTGTCCTTACAATTAATTTTTGTTTGAGAATACTTTCTTTTAATCAGATATGTGACATAGCCATGGGAAAGGCATGTGCAGGGACATATGCAAATTTATTTCTTGAGTGGTGGGAATACAATATTGTTTTTTTTGGATGCGCTTGATTTATATACTAATCATGTCTTCTTTGAGGACACTTCATAGATGACATACTTATTCTATGGCATGGCAGCAGCACCTTGTTATCGGAACTTATTGCGTGATAAACAATAATGATATTGGTATGCATTTCACCTTGGAGATATATGACAATACTATCAGTTTTCTGGATCTTTCCATCACTTTCTACCCCCTTTAGAAAATCTATGGCCACCAATAGCCTTCTGGGATAGTTGGCACCCTCCCCCACCCCTCTTCACTCAGAATGGGGATACCAAGTGAACAATAGTTAAGGGCAAGAAGACAGTGTTCTAGTAATGAATCTTTTGACTGTGAATGTCAGAACATCTGTAGAATATTTAGAGAAGAATTATCCATCCAGCTGTTTGAAAAGAGCCTATCATAGGGCTAAGACAGAGAACAGAGACAAACCAAGAAAATTGTGAGATATGTAGGAATATATAATGGTTATTCTGACCAGGTCTTGAGGATTCTGATGCGGAGCCAGTCATTTCAGCATACCCTAGTGTCACGTACAGCAGGGATTCTAATTTTATGGATATTCTGGTACCAGTGGTAGTGAAGTTAATTGACTATGGGACATGAGTGTGGAATGTTATGCATGTGGTAACTGTTCAAGCTGTACAGTGGTTGCCAGATCCAAGCTCTGTCAATCATAAAGATGGCAAGAAATACCATATCAGACAATTCATTATTTGTAGAACCATTGGCATCATATATGTGGCATAATGTCTATGTCCCAAATTCAATGTGAGAAAAACATGTCAAGAGTTCAGAGAACGTATATCCAAACATCTCAGTTTGTTATGGATCGGTACTGAGTATACCTAATGAATATCTGCCCCCTTCCTATCTAAGAAGCAAGTGCATACACTAGAATGAAGAATCACTCGCTGACATACAGTTCAGTTGAATGACACTTCCCCTTTACTAATCAAGCTGCATGAGGTTTTATAGACGGTATGCATAGTTAGTACGTCACAAAGTATGAATCTGTAGTTGATTGGTTATTGCCTTATAAGAGTATCTTCCTCCAGGAGCTGACGTCATGATTTGTGGTATCTTGGTTGCATTCTTGGACGGAGGCGCCATTGTAAGTTACACGGTGGGAGGGGGGAGTGAGTAGTTAGTCAGCACTTTAGCAAGTAGCTGTGTTAGCAAGTGTAGAACAGAAGCACATATTTGCAATAGGCATTTTACTTAGTTTATTACAATCCATTACAATCCCCCCTTAAAATGACTATTTTATATGTCCCTAATCCTGGGCCTATCTCATCTGTCTCAATGTGCCTTGGAACTCTTTTGTGCCACACGTTAGATGAGTCATAGCTATCCCATGACCCCCCCCCCCCCCCCCCCCCCCCCGCCGTGGGCTTTGCACATATAGAAGTCAGATGCTGTCATTATGGGCTTAAAGCTATTATAATTGCTTAGGGGAAAGAGTCTTTAGGGGGTGTAGGATTTCTCATAGTCCGCTGGACTCTCCATGTTCAGCAGCGTTGGCGCAGCATTGTCCACAGCTTTCTCACAGAGTTTTTTCAGGCAGGGTAGTACACAGCGGATTATGATGGCAAGGATAATCAGAAATACAAGTATGGTTATCCCTACCTGAGCCAGCATTCTCTGCCACCCACTCTTCCAACTAAAGTATTGGTCCCATGGGTCATTTATACCTGAGTTTTTCTTTAGCTCTACTGATAGGTCTTCTAGCTTTTTGATGGCTAAGGTCACTTTACCGTTTGGTCCTGTGTTGTTGGGGATGTATGTGCAGCAGGTCTCCCCTATCATTTTACATATTCCTCCTTTCTCTGCTAAGATCATATCTAAGGCCATTCTATTTTGGAAAGTCATGGAGGAGGTAGGTCCTAGCTGGTCTGCTAATCCCTGCAGGGCATCTTTGGTGTAATTCATGAACCTCTGTTGTTTGTAGTAAATGTAGTTTATCCAATCTACATTTTTGTTAACAGTGATAATGGGTATTAGTGACTTGAAGCCTGCTTTAATCTGATCCCTGGCTTTAAACTCGTCGGGCACCCCCCTTGGAACACCAATGGTATCTATGGAGACATGAGGGTCAAAGCTTTCCATGGGCCCACTACATTTTCTTCTATGGGCGTTGCTTACTGGCTCATCTGGGAGGTCATTGGTGAGGATATGCAAAAGCATAAGAATTTTTGCCAAGGCACACTCCCCTGTCCAACTCCCATCCAATCTGGTTCTCAATTTCATGTCCCCACAAAGCCAATAAATGTCCCCCAATGATTCGACCTGCTTCTGTACCACCTTCCCGCTCTTGTCACTATATGTACAGCAATACCCATCAGTGAAATTCCCTAGGAATCTCCCTGATCCCCATCTATTTTTATAACAGGTGTAGTTTCCAAAGTAGATGGTGATCCCTTCTCCTGGATCAGGAGTTTTGGTTATTATGGGGTACTCTTTTTTTCCATCTCTCACAAATGGTGTGGTTGATGGAGGTGTTGGTGAAAAGTTTAAGGAAGCACTCCTCGCTCTCTTCAGGGATCTGCAGAGGGACAGCAGCTAGGTGTGGTCTAGCACTTCCGCACTTCATCCACTCCAACCAGAGGTTTTGGTCGGAGAAGCCGGTTTCTACCGTCATGGTGTCCTTAAAGGTAGGGTCAGCAATAGCTATCATGTTGTTCAAAGCCTGTATCTTAGGGCAAAGGGGGTTGGCTACAGGTGTAGGACTGGGGGAAGGTTTCCACTCGGAGGCGTTGTCATGTCCCCTAGTTAGAATTTCCCAAGGGGATAGTCTGAGCCCACCCCTATATTGGTTCCCAACAAATCTATTCCAGCATCCACAGGGCTCAGATTTGCTATAGTTAGGGTGAGGGGCATGCTGAAGTCGGATCTTCCAATGTGGAGGCATCTGCCAGTCTTGAGTAGGGTCATGTGACTAATTAAGGATTTCCCGTTTCTGTTTTTTTTTTTTGTCTAAGGCATTCTGTGGTTTGCATCCCCAGTCTGTCCCGGTGTTCCACTACATGGATCCCCAATAGCTATAGTCCTGTCCCCAGTAAGAATTCATGATGCATATGTATATTATGCCCGCGTATCCGGTACACTGCCACGAAGCATAAGGGCAGGGGGCTAGGTCTCAATAATCAAATGAGAATGTGGCTACATGGGTGTTGGATGAATTGTACCAGAACATAACTATATCCTCGTATGCAATTGACCAGGGGTTCCAGTTCCCATCCTTTTCTCTTGTGATAGCTACATGAGATCCGCCCCCTCCCTAAACAGCCGCGGTAGGTAGGTAGCCTTCTTGCAATGGGAGGCATGGATCCAGGAGCTCTTTCCGTCTAGTTTCACTGACGTGGCTGTGGTCAGTAGCACCTGGTAGGGACCGTTGTATTTAGGTTCAAGGGAGTGTTTTCTCACAAATCTCTTCACATAGACCCAGTCCCCGGGGAGTAGATCTTGCAATGGGAGGCATGGATCCAGGAGCTCTTTCCGCTTAGTTTCACTGACGTGGCTGTGGTCAGTAGCACCTGGTAGAGACCGTCGTATTTAGGTTCAAGGGAGTGTTTTCTCACAAATCTCTTCACATAGACCGAGTCCCCAGGGAGTAGATCATGGGTCCCCGTGTTGGCCTCTGGATCTGGAATAGAAGAAAACACCTGGGCATGTACTTTGGTTAGTTCCTGTACCAGGGGACGTCACATATTTAGTCAGTACATCAGACTGGAGCTGGAGCTGTGGAACCTGCCTTGGTTGTCAGCATATCTGGTGCCATCAACAAAAATTGTGAGGTCTGGGTTCTCCAGTGGCGTGTCAAACACAGTGGGTAGATGTGAAGTTTCTTGTTTCATCACCTCAAAACAGTCATATTCATCAGGATTTAGGGGATCTGTTCCCCCCTCGGGAATTGGGAGGAGGGTGGAAAGGTTCAGGATGGTGCATCTCTGCAGGGTGACGTCCAGGATTAGGAGAGAGCACTGAAGGCGGAGGTGTCTGGCCACTGAAAGGTGCTTGGGTTGGGTTTGGTTCAGGATAGCAACAATGTCATGAGAGGCAAGAAGCATCAGTGAGTGCCCAAGCATCAAGTCAGAGGTTCTGTCCAGGAGAACTTGGGCTGCAAAGACTGCCTGCAGGCAGGAGGAGCCACCTCTAGCGATTGGGTCCAGTTGAGAAGAGAAGTATCCGATGGGCCTGAGTCTGCTGCCATGAGACTGGATAAGGACCCCAGTGGCGTGTCCTTGTCTTTCTTACACGAAGAGCATGAAGGTCTTGTCGTAGTCCAGTAAGCCCAGCACTGGGGTAGAGGAAATGGCCTGCTTGAGCTGGGTAAAGCTGGATAGCACTTCCGGTGAAAGACTGAAACCTCGTACAAAAGTTGCATTAGTAGAGAGGCTTCTGGGATCCATGCTCTGTAGTAGGAGATGAGTCCAAGGAAGGTATGAAGTGCCTTTGGTTCTTGAGGTAATGGGATCTGCTGTATGGCAGTAACTCAGACTTGGGTGAGGTGTCTTGTACCCTTCAAAATGTAGTGTCCTAAGAACACAACCGATGTTGCGCATCACTGGAGCTTGGGTTTTGAGGCTTTCCACCCCTGACTGGCGAGGAAGCAGAGGAGACTCTCAAATGTCGTTTCTGCCATGGGGAGGTTGTCATTCACATACTGAAGGAGGACAACATTTGGGTTCTCCAGCTGCTAAGTATTCAGAATGAGGGCAATGGCTTTGGCAAATTGACTTGGAGAGTTCTGCACTCCCTGTGGGATCACTGTCCAAGTGTATTGTCGGCCATCATGAGTGAAGACAAAGAGGTATTGACAGGACGGGTGGAGTGGGACACGGAAGAAGGCGTTCGCAAGGTCCACCACTGTAAAGTACATAACTGAGGGTGGGATTCCAGACAGCAAGGTGTGGGGATTCGGCACGATAGGCATGTCCAAGATGGTGGCTCTGTTGACAGCTCTGAGATCCTGGACCATTCTGTACTTGTCTGGTTGCCCTTTCTGGGTCTTCTTCTTTGACAGGAAAGAGGGGTGTGTTGCAGAGTGACTCGCAGGGGATGAGAGCCCCATTCTGGAGCAAGGCCTTGACTTGTCCTGCGATCGGTTCTGCCACTGCTATCTTGAGAGGATACTGTGGTTTTTGGGGAAGTGGTGCTCCTGGCTTCAGGATAACCGTTACAGGTGGCACCTTGAGGTGGCCGTTGTCTTCTGAGCCAGTTGACCACAAGTGTTCAGGTATTCTTTTCAGGGTTTTCAGCGGGATGCCTGACGTGAAAGGTCATGAGCATATGCAGGGAGTACAGCATCATGTCATCTTCAGAGAACAGTGGGGAGAAAACCGTGATTTTCCCATCTTCAGTGAAGGTGATGGTTGCTTGCAGTCTGGATAGGATGTCCACTCCCAGAAGGTTCAGAGGACAGGTAGGGAAAACAACGAATCTTGCCAGAAGATCCGGGAAGGGCCCTACCAGGAGTGGGAGCGTAAGTAGGTTGGATCTGGGGGTTCCATCAACTCCCACACAGGAGACGTCTATGTTAGACAGAAAGGAGGGGGTCAGGCAGGTCTAATGTACAGATCACACTTCTGGCTGCACCTGTGTCAATTAGGAATGTAGTATGGTAGGGTCACTTTGGCCAGAGGACCATCCAGGTTCATCAAAGACACAGCCATAGATGGGGAACTTGACAAAGGCTTGCCCAAATCCTAGCACAGGAGGTCCAGGTGTTTTATGGGTGGGGTGGAGAGATGGAGGCGGTGGCGGTGGTGGGTATGATTCTCCAGGGGGGCAGTGGTAAGGGTCCTGGGTTTGCTGCTGTTGACCACTCCGGGGCCATGGTCAGCCCCCCATGTGTCTGGGCTTTTGGGGGCCCTGCACTCCTTTTTTAAGTGTCCAGGTTGGCCACAGTTGAAACAGGTTCATACGTTCTGGCTATAAGCCAGTGGCCCAGTCAGCAAAAGCGGTGCATTCTGCTTCTGTCTCCCTTTCGCTACTAGTAAAAGGGTCTCCATGGTGAGGGACTTGTACTCTGGCCTCATCTGGATTAGGCCCTTTTTAATGGTCTCTCGAATTCCCATAATGAAAGCCGATGACAACATTTGTATATGCTCCTTGATCTGGGTAGAGAATCTAAGCACATGGAACGTCTGGGTAAGGCAGCGATGGAACTTCTCCACGGACTCCCCCTTGTCCTGAGTGATATCTTGAATTGTGGTAGCTTGGTCAGCCAGGCAATCCTGGGCCCAAGTATGTAATTGTCTGCAAAATTCCATGCCAGATTGGAAGTATTAATCATCGTTCAGCCTGGCTTCTGTGAGACATCTTTATATGATCGGCCAGTATGTGTCCCCAGCCTTTACTTTGGTCAGTCCCTTTAGATCCCTCTAGGTGGCTGTGAACATCTTCTAAATTTGCACTATCTGGCGGTAATAAGGCATTGGTCATCTTTCTGGGTCTGGCAAACTGGTCACAAGAGCGGAGGCCTGGGTGGGGGTGAATACCATGTAGCTGAGTGGTGTGTCTTGTGAGGGCCCAGAGCTGGGTGTGCCACTGCTGGTGAAAGGTTGTAGGCCAGGCCACCCCCACAGGGAGGAAAGGGGTGCAAAATTGTCGGTTGTAGCCCCTGCGTCTAGACCTGGAGGTGGTCGATAAGCCCGAGGGGCCCATCTGATTAGGGGGTTGTCGGCATCATCAGAATTACCCTGATTTGGGGCTGGAGGGTTGTTGTAGGTGTGCATGCTGGGGGTCGGTAGATGTTTGGGCCACCGACTGGTGGATGTGGCCGGGATGACCTTCACGCCTTCTATAGGAGAGATTATGGCACTGGTGTCTTCTTGCTCATGAATACTAGTAATAAGGGGGGTGGTGCCTGGTGCAGGAGGGACAGTATTAGGTAGTATATAGAAGGAGCCATCTGCCCTAAGGACTGGATAGAGGGACGTAACAGGCCTAGGGCCTTCCGAGTTATGCATTCCGGCTGGTGTACAAAGATGGCCGCCAGAACTGGGTGGAGAAGGTGTAGTTCCAGGAGTGCTAAGATGGCCACCGGGACAGGAAGGGGTCACCAGAGGTGTAGTAGGAGTGGCTTGGAGTACGGGGAGAATAGGTGACATCTCAGAGGGACAGGGCGGGGCGCACCTCAATTAAAGCAGGTGTCGCGCCATCTGAAATTTTGAATGTCACTGGCGAGACATACCCAGTACGGCAGGTCGCCATTGTAGGGCGGCGGAGGGGCATTTGCTTGAGGTACCTCTTTACAATTTCTATGATACACATTTTCATGATACACGTATACAGTTTGATCTTTTATATTTACTTCCTCTTCAACCCACTGGTCCCTGTGTATTCTCCTAGCCACATTATACCAGCCTTCTGCTGCTTTCAGGAGGTTGTTATCTATCAACACTCCTTTCTTGTCCCTTATGATTTTCCGCCATTGCGCCGTCTGTAATCTCCCTCCCTCTGTAATCTGCAAACTTTCATTAACTTTTTTTTAACTTCCTACGGCATTCTTTCCCCTTTAGTGATGCTACAAGGTCACATGCTAAACTGCCTTCCTGAGATTGTTTAGCACCCATCTCCCCCCCCTGTCCTCCTCACTTGTCCTTTGGACTCCTTAACTGGAACTCCAACTGCTTAACCCTTTCCTGCTCTGTTTTCTCACAGCCTGTTCTATATATGGCTGATTCTGGGGGCGCGGACACTCAAACCTGTGTCCACTTGATGTCACCTGCTCCTCAGAGACAATCCCACCCTCTCTACAACTGGGTAATGAATGTTAAGGTGGAAAAGCAGGACCTCAGGTGAACGTGGCATAATGTGGTGGCAATCTAACCTCAAATCCTGGTCTCTTAGTTTTAACTAGACCCGTGCCACCCTCATTTATACCAACATAAGCCCAGTAACATTCATAGGACATGACATAACATTAGACAACACCGGTCATAGGAGACTGTGGAGGATACTCGTTACTAAGGACATCCCTGCTGTCACTTTACCGTGAGCCTATCTAGCACCCTGCTTCAGTGACTTGCTTTACCGCAGTGTCACTAAGGCAGTACCCGCGCTAATTTCCTGCAGACTTAACCGCCGGTTCACTTAAACCTCCAAGTTTCTTCCGACCAGCATCACACACATAACATAAAACCGGGCAGCAGATTTTCTGTATGACAGGTTTGGGGTTATCAGACACCAGGCAAGAATATTACCTGTCTTTGGTGGCCACAGACAGCCATATAAGTCACAGAAATAGACCAAGGGGAGGCAGGTGTACTGGTAAGGTAACATAAAATGTCCTACCGTACTCTAGAAGGTAATCAGCCTCCTCTCCTGCGTCCGTCTGGTTGGTCAGTCCCAGCAACTCCTCTCATGGCTGCTCCTTGGTCCAAAACCCGGTGTCCCATCTGGGTGCCAATTCTTATGGATCGGTATTGAGTGTACCTAATGAATATCTGCCCCCTTCCTAATTAAGAAGCAATTGCATTCACTAGAATGAAGAATCGCATGATGACATACAGTTCAGTTGAATGACACTTCCCCTTTACTAATCAAGCTGCATGAGGTTTTATAGATGCTATGCATAGTTAGTACATCACAAAGTACGAATCTGTAGTTGATTGGTTATTGCCTTATAAGGGTATCTTCCTCCAGTTGCTGACATCATGATCTGTGGTATCTTGGTTGCATTCTTGGATGGAGGCGCCATCGTAAATTACACAGTGGGAAGGGGGAGTGAGTAGTTAGTCAGCACTTTAGCAAGTAGCTGTGTCAGCAAGTGTAGAACAGAAGCACATATTTGCAATAGGAATTTTACTTAGTTTATTACAATCCATTACAAGTTGTGTACAAACAAATAGTGACACTTCAATCGCATAACATGCTATTGCTTACCATGGTGGTTACGGCAATTGCCTCAGAACCATGGGCATCATATATGTGGCATAATGTCTTTGTCCCAAATTCAATGTGAGAAAAGCATGTCAAGAGTTCAGACAACGTATATCCAAACATCTCATTTGTGTACAAATAGTGACACCTCAATTGCATGACATGTCAATGGTTACCATGGTGGTTATGGCAATTGCCTCAGACTCTTGGGACTATGCCAATTAAAAATGGGACCATGTAGGCAATCTGAATAGGTGTCATTTACAGGAGGAGGCCAGGTGGATTTATAGACTTAAGAGCATGAGTCCGAATGGCCTTAATAAAGGCTTCTCATATTCAGCCTTCTTATAACTACATATCTTTTAGGTAGAAAGTTGTAATATAGCCCTCACAGAATAGACGTCTAAAACTAAACTTTAATAAATACTATTAAAATCAGGGCACTAGATAATAATAAACTTTATTTAGATCACATATAAAACCCATATCAGACCAGGTGTGCATTGGAATGAACGCGAGAGTAATTGACAAGTACAAACAACACAGTACAAGTAATTATTTGGAACCTAAGGGAGGGTACCAAATATATAATTCTATTCAGAAATCACTGATAACCAATTGTTGGCTACAACGAGCCAGAGATCCTGAAATAATTTTTTGGATAGGTAAAAACACAGATACTCAGACTTCCTAGAGTACACAATGATGCATATATGTACCCGGATAGCCGAAGGAAGGACAATTTATTCAAATTGTGGTACAACCACCCCACTGATGCACAACTCTGGTTACTACTAGAGATGAGCGAACGTACTCGTCCGAGCTTGATACTCGTTCAAGTATTAGCATGTTCGAGATGCTCGTTACTCGTGACGATTACCACGTGATGTTCGAGTTACTTTCACTTTCATCTCTGAGACGTTAGCGCGCCTTTCTGGCCAATAGAAAGACAGGGAAGGCATTACAACTTCCCCCTGCGACGTTCAAGCCCTATACAACCCCCTGCAGTGAGTGGCTGGCGAGATCAGGTGTCACCCGAGTATAAAAATCGGCCCCTCCCGCGGCTCGCCACAGATTTATTCTGACATAGAGGAGGGAAAGTGCTCCTGGTGCCGGAGCTGCTATAGGGAGAGTGTTAGGAGTATTTTAGGCTTCAAGAACCCCAACGGTCTTTCTTAGGGCCACATCTAACCGTGTGCAGTAGTGTGGAGGCTGCATTTTGCAGTGTTGCACTTTTTTTTTTTGTATATCGGCCGTGCAGAGCATTGCGCCCTGCAGTAATTATACATACTCCAAGGGCCAGTAGTGGTGGTAAGGCAGGGACAGAAGACATATATTTATTGAATATAGGCAGTGGGCCTTTCCAAAAACATTTGGGGGAAAAAATCTATTTGGGCTGCCTGTGACTGTCCTCAGTGTACTGGGTCTGTGCTGGGTGTAGTTGTCCTCCTAATTCATACGCAGCCAGCTAAGTGTTACAGCAGGCTTGCGCAAAATTATTTCCTGGCTCTGCTGTGCGTTCCGTAAGCGAAGACAGCCTCCAACCACAGGCCAATAAGTGGCACATTTAATTACAGCGTTCTGTTTCTGCACTACTGGTAATACAGCATGCTGAGGGGTAGGTGTAGGCCTAGAGGACGTGGACGCGGGCGAGGACGCAGAGGCCCAAGTCAGGGTGTGGGCACAGGCCGAGCCAGTGCGGTGGCCAGAGATAGAGGCAGGGCCAGACCGAATAATCCACCAACTGTTTCCCAAAGCGCCCCCTCGCGCCATGCCACCCTGCAAAGGTCAAGGTGCTCCACGGTGTGGCAGTTTTTCACAGAAACGCCTGACGACCGACAAACAGTGGTGTGCAACCTTTGTCGCGCCAAGATCAGCTGGGGAGCCACCACCACCAGCATGCGCAGGCATATGATGGCCAAGCACCCCACAAGGTGGGACGAAGGCCGTTCACCGCCTCCGGTTTGCACCACTGCCTCTCCCCCTGTGCCCCAACCTGCCACTGAGATCCAACCCCCCTCTCAGGACACAGGCACTACCGTCTCCTGGCCTGCACCCACACCCTAACCTCCGCTGTCCTCGGCCCCATCCAGCAATGTCTCTCAGCGCAGCGTCCAGACGACGCTAGCGCCACTGTTTGAGCGCAAGCGCAAGTACGCCGCCACGCACCCGCACGCTCAAGCCTTAAACGTGCACATTGCCAAATTGATCAGCCTGGAGATGCTGCCGTATTGGCTTGTGGAAACGGAGGCTTTCAAAAGCATGATGGCGGCGGCGGCCCCGCGCTACTCGGTTCCCAGTTGCCACTACTTTTCCCGATGTGCCGTTCCAGCCATGCACGACCACGTCTCCCGCAACATTGTACGCGCCCTCACCAACGCGGTTACTGCCAAGGTCCACTTAACAACGGACACGTGGACAAGCACAGGCGGGCAGGGCCACTATATCTCCCTGACGGCACATTGGGTGAATTTAGTGGAGGCTGCGACAGAGTCAGAGCCTGGGACCGCTCACGTCCTACCCACCCCCAGAATTGCGGGCCCCAGCTCGGTGGTGGTATCTGCGGCGGTGTATGCTTCCTCCACTAAACCACCCTCCTCCTCCTCCTCCTCCAACGCAACCTCTGTCTCGCAATCAAGATGTGTCAGCAGCAGCAGCACGTCGCCAGCAGTCGGTGTCGCGCAGCGTGGCAGCACAGCGGTGGGCAAGCGTCAGCAGGCCGTGCTGAAACTACTTAGCTTAGGAGAGAAGAGGCACACGGCCCACGAACTGCTGCAGGGTCTGACAGAGCAGACCGACCGCTGGCTTGCGCTGCTGAGCCTCCAACCGGGCATGGTCGTGTGTGACAACGGCCGTAACCTGGTGGAGGCTCTGCAGCTCGGCAGCCTCACGCACGTGCCATGCCTGGCCCATGTCTTTAATTTGGTAGTTCAGCGCTTTCTGAAAAGCTACCCACACTTGTCATACCTGCTCAGAAAGGTGCGCCGGGTCAGCGCACATTTCCGCAACTCCAAGACGGACGCTGCCACCCTGCGGACCCTGCAACATCGGTTTAACCTGCCAGTGCACCGACTGCTGTGCGACGTGCCCACACGGTGGAATTCTACGCTCCACATGTTGGCCAGGCTCTATGAGCAGCGTAGAGCTATAGTGGAATACCAACTCCAACATGGGCTGCGTAGTGGGAGTCAGCCTCCTCAATTCTTTACAGAAGAGTGGGCCTGGTTGGCAGACATCTGCCAGGTCCTTGGAAACTTTGAGGAGTCTACCCAGATGGTGAGCGGGGATGCTGCAATCATTAGCGTCACCATTCCTCTGCTATGCCGCTTGAGAAGTTCCCTGCAAAGCATAAAGGCAGACGCTTTGCACTCGGAAACGGAGGCGTGGTAAGACAGTATGTCGCTGGATAGTCAGAGCACCCTCATGTCTATATCTTAGCGCGTTGAGGAGGAGGAGGAGGGGGAGGAGCATGAGGAGGAGGGGGAAGAGACAGCTTGGCCCACTGCTGACGGTACACATGCTGCTTGCCTGTCATCATTTCAGCGTGTATGGCCGGAGGAGGAGGAGGAGGAGGATCCTGAAAGTGATCTTCCTAGTGAGGACAGCCATGTGTTGCGTACAGGTACCCTGGCACAAATGGCTGACTTCATGTTAGGATGCCTTTCTCGTGACCCTCGCGTTACACGCATTCTGGCCACTACGGATTTCTGGGACTACACACTGCTCGACCCACGGTATAAGGAGAACCTTTCCACTCTCATTCCCGAAGAGGAAAGGGGTTCCAGAATGATGCTATACCACAGGGCGCTGGTGGACAAACTGATGGTAAACTTCCCATCGGACAGCGCTAGTGGCAGAAGGCGCAGTTCCGAGGGCCAGGTAGCAGGGGAGGCACAGAGATAAGGCAGCATGTACAGCGCAGGCAGGGGAACATTCTCCAAGGCCTTTGCCAGCTTTATGGCTCCCCAGCAAGACTGTGTCACCGCTCCCCAGTCAAGGCTGAGTTGGCGGGAGCACTGTAAAAGGATGGTGAGGGAGTACGTAGCCGATCGCACGACCGTCCTCGGTGACGCCTCTGCCCCCTACAACTACTGGGTCTCGAAGCTGGACACGTGGCCTGAACTCGCGCTGTATGCCCTGGAGGTGCTTGCTTGTCCTGCGGCTAGCGTCTTGTCAGAGAGGGTGTTTAGTGCGGCTGGGGGAATCATCACGGATAAGCGTACCCGCCTGTCAACCGACAGTGCCGACAGGCTTACACTCATCAAGATGAACAAAGCCCGGATTTCCCCAGACTTCTCTTCTTCACGAGCGGACAGCAGCGATACCTAAGCAATACGTAGGCTGCACCCGCGGATGGAAGCATCGTTCTCTATCACCATCAAAAACGGGGACATTTTTGCTTCATCAATCTGTGTATAATATTCCTCCTCCTCCTCCTGCTCCTCCTCCTGAAACCTCACATAATCACGCCGAACGGGCAATTTTTCTTAGGCCCACAAGGCTCAGTCATATAATTTTTGTAAACAATTTTTATACGTTTCAATGCTCATTAAAGCGTTGAAACTTGCACCTGAACCAATTTTTATTTTAATTGAGCTGCCTCCAGGCCTAGTTACCAATTAAGCCACATTAACCAAAGCGATTAATGGGTTTCACCTGCCCTCTTGGTTGGGCATGGGCAATTTTTCTGAGGTACATTAGTACTGTTGGTACACCAATTTTTGGGGGCCCTCGCCTACAGTGTAATCCAATTAATTTTTTGTCCACCTGCATTACAGCTGACGTTACATCAGCTGTGTTGGGCACTGCAATGGGATATATTTATGTACCGCCGGTGGGTTCCAGGGAGCCACCCATGCTGTGGGGCCACACGGAGTTGTAACTGCATGTGTCCACTTCTAAAGAACCCCAGTCTGACTGGGGCATGCAGTGTGGGCCGAAGCCCACTTGCATTAAACATGACATTACTTCAGCTGTGATGGGCAATGCAATGGGATATATTTATGTACCGCCGGTGGGTTCCAGGGAGCCACCCATGCTGTCGGTCCACACGGAGTTGTAACTGCATGTGTCCACTTCTAAAGAACCCCAGTCTGACTGGGGCATGCAGTGTGGGCCGAAGCCCACCTGCATTTAATCGGACGTTACCTCAGCTGTGATGGGCACTGCAATGGGATACATTAATGTACAGCCGGTGGGTTCCAGGGAGCCACCCATGCTGTGGGTGCACACGGAATTCCCATTGCGGAGTTGTACCTGCCTGTGACTATTTATAAAAAAACACGGTCTGACTGGGGCATGCAGACACCTTGACAGAATGAATAGTGTGTGGCACATAGGTTCCCCATTGCTATGCCCACGTGTGCAGCTCCTGATGGCGGTGGCACAGGATTATATTTCTCATTGCTTCTGTACAGCATTGTGGGCTATTGCCCCGCTCCTTTTAAAGAGGGTCGCTGCCTAGTCGTGCCAACCCTCTGCAGTGTGTTCCTGCGGTTTCTCCTCATGGCAGACACACTTATAAATAGACATGAGTGTGGCGTGGCATGAGGGCAGCTGAAGGCTGCGCAGGGACAATTTGGTGTGCGCTGTGGACACTGCGTCGTGCAGGGGGGGGGGGGGGCTGGGCAGCATGTAACCCAGGAAAAGTGGCAGCGTAGTGTCATGCAGGCAGTGATTGTGCTTTGTTGGAGGTAGTGTGGTGCTTAGCAAAGGTATGCATTGCTAATGAGGGCTTTTCAGAAGTAAAAATTGTTGGGAGGGGGGGGCACTCTTGCCGCTATTGTGGCTTAATAGTGGGACCTGGGAACTTGAGATGCAGCCCAACATGTAGCCCCTCGCCTGCCCTATCCTTTGCTGTGTCGTTCCCATCACTTTCTTGAATTGCCCAGATTTTCACAAATGGAAACCTTAGTGAGCATCGGCGATATACAAAAATGCTCGAGTCGCCCATTGACTTCAATGGGGTTCGTTACTCGAAACGAACCCTCGAGCATCGCGATAATTTCGTCCCGAGTAACGAGCACCTGAGCATTTTGGTGCTCGCTAATCTCTAGTTACTACCTATATATTAATTCTTAACTATTGGTTTGATTTGGTTCTTAGTCAGTTCTACACGTTTCCCTGTAGATCATGCAGTACATCAGGAGCCGTTTCTGTTAGCCCCTCAGTGATGGAGATATATAGCGGTAGTGTTTATACTGGGGATATTAGATATGTTTTAAACAAGATCCAGACTTCAATGTCTAGTAGGAGGAAGACCGGATGAGCTAGATATTTTGCTCACCCAGACACTCCTAGTATAATTCTATAATGGTAAATGGATATATTGCATAGAACGCCCAGGAGCAGATAATCCAAGATTAGAACGTAATGTGTATCTTTTAAGGGATGATAACCCAAATGCACTTAGATAGAGAATTCAGATACCTGTTGCCTGAAACTAGCTTGGATGCAAGAGGTGATATGGGTATACAGGTTCCGTATGGTATCCTGTGGCATATTCGTCCACCTTTGTTGTAACTGAGCCTCTAAATCATGTAAATGTGTATGCTGTCGAAGTTGACGTCCCAGATAATCCTATAGATGTTATATTAGTAATAAATCTGGTGGCCAGGTAGACCACAGAAGTATGACAGTGTTGTGGAGGCATTCCTGTGACACCCTGGCTGTGTGCGGACGAACATTATCCTTCTGGAAATTGCCTTTTGGAAAGCTGCCATGTGGGACAATCCATGTGGCTGCAGGATGTCCTGAACATGTTGCTGAGCTGTCGTTGTTCCTCGAACTGCTAATAGACTGGCTGACTGTCATATTCAATGGCCCCTCAGATGATCACACTAACAGTGGGGGTAGATTGCCGCTCCACAGCAAAGGCGGGACTTAGGCGCTCACCTCCAGACTCAAGCAGTGCCCAAAATAAACCTGCATTCATCGCTGAAGACAACCCGGTTCCACTCTGTAACAATACAGTTTCATCATTCACGACACCACTGCAAATGGAAGTGCTAGTGGGTGTGTTCCAAAGGCAGTACACATAATGGGTGCTGTGCAACTAAATGTCTTTCAGCCAAGCATCTGGAAATGGCTCCAACAGACACAGGGGTCTGTAACAATGGTGCCTCCGGTCTCTTGATGGAGGATAATGAAACAGTTGGAGCTGCTCATGCTTGTCAGATGTTCGAATGATCCTCTCTACTGGTGATTTGTCTATGAAGTTCTGAGCCCAGTTGCCTTGTGCGCATGCCCTAATTCCTCCACTGGTCCCAACACCTTCTAATGGCACATATAAAATGCTTCCCTCTGATCCTACTAACGCCTTTCAAAGATCAATCAAACTACTCCTTGATGCAGCAAGAGAGAAAAATGCATAAGTCAAGAGGAATTCAACTTCCTATTTCCCGTATACCCCAGGATTGCAACCTTCTATTCTCTTACCAAAATACATAAGGGCCTTTAACCTCTCAAAGGAAGGCCAATCGTTTCCAGTGTTGTTAACCTAACCAAAAATATCGGTACTTATATAGACAAAATTCTGTGTCCCTTCATCCAGGCTCTACCATCTTTCATCAAAGACACTTCAGATGTCTTACGCCAGATAGAAGGGATAAGAGTGGAATCCAGTGTCTTTCTGGTTCTGGCATCCTTAGACATTGAATCATTATATAGCTGAATCCCACATGAGATTGGCCTCAATGCAGTAAGGTATTTCATGCAGCAAAAAGACAATGGTTTTGCCAGACATAACCAATTCATCATAGACCTCCTCACCTTGGTACTTACATGCAATTATTTTTTATTTGATGCTAAAATCTTCCACCAGCTCAGGGGCACAGCGATGGGGAGTCCAGCTGCCCCATCATATGCCAACTTGTTCCTGGGCTGGTGGGAGGATTATCTGGTATTCACCAAGGGTAATTTGGACCGGACCAACAACATCTTGGTTTGGCACCGTTACATCGATGATGTTTTTTACTCAAAGCCGAATTCGATGACTTTGTATGCCACCTTAACTCTAATAACATCATTTTAAAGATTACATCAGAAATCCATGAACAATCGATCTCCTTCATTGATATTAGAATCTCCCAAACCCCTCAGGGTCCTCTTTCTACGACGCTCTATAAAAAGACCACAGCAACTAAGTCTGCTGGCTTGGTCAAGTGCACATCCCCTTCCCATGTGAAGGGGCATACGGAAGGGTCAGTTTCTGCATCTGCGCAGAAACTGCTCCTCTGAATTGGTTTTTTTTTTTTTTGCTTGAAAGCACTAAATTGAGACAGGGATTCCTAAAGAGAGGTTACCCCGATGAGATTCTCAAACAAGCCTTTCAGTTCTCATTAACACAAAAGAGAACTGATCTATTGGTATTTAAGACCAAGGAAGAAGATAACTCCTTGCGGATAATAGGCACCTTTGATGACGGTGTACCTCACATGAGACACATACTGTAAAAGTATTGGCACATCCTTAACCCCTTAACGACCAGCCCATGGTGTTTTTACGTCCTGCCCAAGTGGGCTTTATTCTCTGAGGACGTAAAAACATGTGTCCTGCAGAGAATAAAGCCCCGTGGGCACTGGATGTGACAGCAACATGCTGTTGGTGCCCGCAGGTAGCCGACAGCATGGAGCTGTCACCCCCAGCTGCGGGGAGCCCCCTTGGCATTGCGATCGGCACTATCCAATGGATAGCGCCGATCGCAATAAAGTGAAAAAAAGTTTTAAAAAAGTTAAAGATTCAGCTGCCCTGATGGATCGGATCCATCAGGGCAGCTAAAATTACTCACCCGCCTTCTCCGGGGTCTTCTGCGGTGACAGAGTCCTCCCGGACCCGCCGCCGCTCTTCTGCACATGCGCGCCAGACGATGATGTCACACACATGCGCAGAAGCCCGGGAGCCCCCGGCAAATTCAAAATCTCCTGACTCCTGAAGGTAGCCGGGAACTAGGAGATCCAATGTATAGCGGCGATCACAAAAAAGTTTTTAAAAGTTTTTTTAAAAGTACAAGTTTCACCTCCCCTCATGGATCCGATCCATGAGGGGAGGTGAAAATACTTACCTCAGGTCCGCCGATGTCCCCGGTGTTCCGGAACCCGAGGTCCTCCTCTGTGCATGCGCGCCCGATGATTGACTTCGGACGCGTGCACAGAGGGGCTCGAGCCCCGGGGGAATTCAAAATCCCTCTGCTCCTGGCTGCCATGTGTAGCCAGGAGCAGAGAGATTTCACCGGGGACATGATCACTGTTATCCGATGGATAACAGTGATCATGTAAAGTTAAAAAAAAGTGTAAAAAAGAAAAAAAAAAGTTTAAAAACGTTTTAAAAAAGTTTAAAAAGCTTACGTTTCATCTCCCCGTGAGGGAGGCTGAAAGTATGTACATAAGGCCCCCGGATAAATCCACGGACCTTACCCCAGCTTCTGCGCACACGCCCGTCGCCAAAATGGCGGACGCATGCGCAAAAGCTGTGGATTGCCAGGATAATTGAAATTCTCCCTTCTCCTGGCTACAAAACTGAGCCAAAAGCCTGGAGATTTCACGGGGGGCCGCGGTGAGCGGTTCCTGGTCACGTGTTCACCGTTATACAATGGATAATGGCGATCACGTAAAATTTTTTTAAAAATTGAAGTCTTATCTCCCCTCACCGATCGGTGAGAGGAGATAAAACTTTTTACCAGAGGCCTCCGTATTTGCACTCCGACGCGATCTTCCTCCATGAACTTACCCGGATTCTGCACATGCGACCGCCGGCAAAACACCGGACACATGCGCAGGAGTCGGGGAGGCCAGGAAACTTAAAATCTCCTTGCTCTCAGCGACCAACGGTCGCCGAGAGCCTGGGGCAGTGACGGGTGGCCTCGTTGAGCGGTACCCGGTAACGTAATAAAAAAGTAGCGATCTAACATAGGTCGGTCTCACATGACGGGATAGGAATTACGGATTTCGCATGCTTCTGATCCGCGGTAATACGCAGATCAATCGCATTGGATTACACAATTCCGCTCACATTAGTGGTTTGGAATTGCGTAATCCACTCACAGAAAAGAGAACGCAGCAGGTACTATTTTACACCGGATATCCGCAATGTAGAGCCCATTGTGCTCCATGGTCGTGTATATACCCGCTGCCCATACGCAACTACGTTGTGTTCGGGCTGCGGGTACCCACGTCATCGCTAAGCGACGGTGCGGGAAATACAAACAAAAAAAATTGTACTGCGAATGACCGACTGTGTGAGTAGGCAGTTATGCGCAGTACATTATGGGGCCGTACGCAGGGTCACAGCAGGGTCACAGCCGGGATCCGCTGAGGGCCTCCGCAAGCAGGTTCCAACTACGGCTGCATGAGCCCGGTGTTATTCAGACCGTTACCTGTAATATGTATTTTACAAGAAGCCCCGGGAACGCTTGTCTTCCTGCAGTTCCAGGAGCAGCTTGTTGAGCGCCTTCTGTGCGAGACCACCGCACCTCGGCAAGCTTACGAAGACCCATGGAACGCCACTTTTTACACCCCATACTCGCCACTGAGGTCAAGAAATGACCCCCAAAAAGCATAAGAGGAGGGGGGATACCGATTTTATTGCCCCATGGGCCCATTCCAACCAGCCTCCGTAATTACCCTTGTCTTCGGAAATACCACACAGTTCACATTATGACTTTTATCTAAGATTTGGGGAAAGCCGAAAAGGGCGTGGAGTGAGTGTGTGTGTGTGTGGGGTAATCTTTAGGGAGTCAATTTTTATTCCGTACAAATGAGCAATAGGGCCTGGAATTTATTCAGTTGTGCCCTGCAATCCAACAGGTGTTCCCTCCATTATAGGCCTTGCCATGGGCCCTGTAAGTAGATTAGGGCCACAATGGGTATGTTTCTGAACTCGGGACAAACGGGGGTATCCATTTTAGGGTGAACGTCTTCATTCCTATGTACGCTGTACACAAAAACCTGTTTTTAAATTGAAAAAATTGCCAAAAAAATTGAAAATCGTAATTTTTTCCTTCTGCTTTGCTTAGATTCACGGAAATATTGTGGGGTCAAAATACGCAGTGCACCCCTAGATGAATTTGTTAAGGGGTCTAGTTTTTAAAATGGGGTCATTTGAGGGGGTTCCTTATCGTTTTGACCGCCCAATGGCTCTAATCGGGCGATGGGGCCTGAAATTTATTTATTATTTATGTTCCTTTCATTATAGGTCTAGCCATGTGTCCTGTAAGTAGATAAGGGCCACAATGGGTATGTTTCTGAACTTGGGACAAACAGGGGTATCCATTTTGTGGTGAACGTCTTCATTCCCATGTACGCTGTACAAAAAAAACAGTTTTTAAATTGAAAAAATTGCCAAAAAAATTGAAAATCGTAATTTTTTCCTTCTGCTTTGATAAGATTCAGTCAAATACTGTGGGGTCAAAATACACAGTATAACCCTAGATTAATTTGTTATGGGGTCTAGTTTTCAAAATGTGGTCATTTGAGGGGGTTGCTTATCGTTTTGGCCGCTCAATGGCTCTATAAGTGGGCGATGGGACCTACAATTTATTCAGTTGTACCCTGAAATCCAACGGGTGTTCTTTTCATTATAGGCCTAGCCATGTGTCCTGTAAGTAGATTAGGGCCACAATGGGTATGTTTCTGAACACGGGACAAACAGGGGTATCCATTTTTGGGGTGAAAGTCTTCATTAATATGTGTGCTGTAAAAAAACTGTTTTTAAATTGACGCAATTGCCCAAAAATTGAAAATCGTAATTTTTTCCTACTGCTTTGCTTAGATCTATTCAAAAATTGTACGGTTAAAATACACAGTACACCCCTAGATGAACGCGTTAAGGGGTCTAGTTTTCAAAATGGGGTCATTTGTAGGGGTTCTCTATTGTTTTGGGCGCTCAAGAACTTTACTAATGTGCTATGGGGCCTAAAAGGTCTTCAAGCAAAATCTATGTTCTGAAAACCACCGATTACTCCTTTCATTTTGGGACCCGTTGTGCATGTGGACATAAGACAATGGCTACAATGGGTATATTTCTGAAAACAGCACAAACAGGGGTATCCATTTTGGGGTGCAAGTCTTCATTTATATGTGTGCTGTACAAAAAAAGCAGTTTTTAAAATGACAGAATTGCCAAAGAAATGAAAATCACAATTTTTTCCTTTTGCTCTGCTTGAATTCATAAAAAAAACCGTGGGGTCAAAATGGGCAGTACACCCCTATATAAATTCGTTAAGGGGTCTAGTTTTCAAAATGGGGTCATTTGTGGGGGTTCTCTATTGTTTTGGGCGCTCAAGAGCTCTACATGTGTGCTATGGGGCCTAAAAGGACTTCAAGCAAAATCTATGTTCTGAAAGCCACCGATTACTCCTTTCATTTTGGGTCCCGTTGTGCATCCAGACAGAAGATTAGGGCCACAATGGGTATGTTTCTGAGCACAGGAGAAACAAGGGTATCCAATTTGTGGTGCAAGTCTTCATTTATATGTGTACTGTACACAAAAAGCTGTTTTTAAAATGACAGTATTGCCAAAAAAACGAAAATCACAATTTTTTCCTTTTGCTTTGCTTGAATTTATTCAAAAACTTTGGGGTCAAAATGGACAGTAAACCCCTAGATAAATTTGTTAAGGGGTGTAGTTTTCAAAATGGGGTCATTTGTGGGGTTTTTCTATGGTTTTGGGCGCTCAAGAACTCTACATGTGTGCTATGGGGCCTAAAACGCCTTCAAGCAAAATTTCTGTTCTGAAAGACACTGACTACTCCTTTCATTTTGGGCCCCGTTGTGCACTCAGATATAAGATTAGGGCCACATTGGGTATATTTTTGAACACAGGACAAATAGGGGGATCCATTTTGGGGTGTATATCATTTTCATGTAAACTATAGAAAAAAAATGTCTTTAAAATGACATATTTGCAAAAATATGAAATTTTACTTTTTCTCTTCTAAATTGAATTAATTCCTGAAAAAAAACTGTGGGGTCAAAATACTCATGGCCCCCTCAGTGAATACACTACGGGGTGTAGTTTTTAAAATAGGGTCATTTGTGGGGGTATCTGTTATTCTGACACCTATGAGCCTTTGCTATCTTGGCTTGGTGCAGGAAAATAAAGTGTTCTTCAAAATGCTGAAAAGTAATGTTACATTTGTACGTCTCCTAAATGGTTAAAAAAACAAAAGTTTTTCAAATGTGCATTCAGAATAAAGTAAATAGATGGAAATATATATCTTATAAAAAATTGTACAGTATGTTTGGACATATTTGAGATATTACAGTTGAAAATGTGAAAAAATGACCAGGGAGAGGCGGGACGGGGACGCACTTCTCGGCACTTAGCCCCGCCCCTCTCCTGCCTCCTTTCATTGCAAATAGTGCAGAGGGGTGGAGAGGAGGCAGAGAGGGGGCGGGAGCTCAGTTCCTGCTCCTGGCTCTTCCATCCTCACCCCCCTTGCAGATGATGACGACGTATATCGGCTTGGTGTGAAAACCTTCGTGTGAATCCAGCCTTAGCGAGTATACTCGCTCATCTCTAATCTTTAACAATTTTTTCAAATTTTCCCAATATTGGCACTTTAAATAAATATACACAAATTAGATTGGACTATTTTCACCACCTAAATGAAGTACAACATGTGGCGAAAAAACAATGTCAGAATCACTTGGATATGCAAAACCTTTATGGAGCTATTCTATGTTAAAGTACACATGTCAGATTTCCAAAATTTGGCCTTGTCATTAAGGCGCAAACAGGTTTGGTCACTAAGGGGTTAAAGAGGACAGTGACCTCAAGAACCTGATCCCTGACAACCCACTAATAACTTTTAGGAGGGGTCGTAATCTAAGAGATTGAGTAGTTAAAAGTCATTTAGGTCCAAGCCCAGAAAGTCTGACGTGGCTAGGGGCCTCAAAACTAAATGGAACTTTTTCCTTTAACAATTGCCTTGCTTGTAAGTTTATCCACAAAGGCGATTTGTTTCAAAGTGCTTATACGAGGGACATCTTTAAAATCCATGAATTTATCAATTGCAGAACGTCTAACCTAGTGTATATTGTGTCATGCCCCTGTCCAAAAAACTGTATTGGCAAGACTAACCCAATTTAGGAGGCACATTCTTGCGCATGTGGGAAACATTAAGAGGGGTGAACACACACCGCTCGCTGATCACATGCATCTCTGGCATAAGGGGGAAGAGCTCAATCTGAGATTTCAAGGTATCAAAACCATCCGCTCTCAAGGAGGAAGAGAGGACTTGGATAAACGTGTTCTTCAAAAAGAAGCACAATGGATTTATAGGGTTGACTCCATACACCCAAGGGGTGTAAACGAACTATTGTCCTTTAATAGTTTCCTTTAAACATTTATTTCTCTCTCCTCAATTTTCCATTTATACCTTTGGGTTTTTTTCCTCCTTGTCTGCTGAGCTGAGTCTGCATAATTTTTGGTATTTACTTTCATAAATCTCGATGACACGCATCATCCTCACCATCTTTAACCATTATTAACTAACTTATCAGCCATCATTTCTTTTCTTCATTTGTAAGGTTATGATTAATGTCTTGTTCACATCTTATCATGTTTGACCAATGTTATCTTACAATAACAAGACTTCTATTGCTAGTATCAACTTTTATATACAAGGTATCTTTACTCATATCATCATCTCTAGGGGATCTGGTAACGATGTTTATACGCATGGCGTGCCATGGCGTTGTTCCTTTATCACCATGGTTTCATCAGGCCCAACTCCCTATTGCTTGCCCCCGCCTACGGAGTGGTTCCACACTGTTACACTGTTACCTCAGTGACTGTCTGTCACCTTTCCAACTACTCCCCTTCGAGCCATGGAGAATTGACATGATTGCGCCGACCCACACTATAAAACAATGGCCACTTCATGTAGCGGCTGGGCATCATTGCCGGCAGACTGGTGTCGTGTTGCTAGGTGACTGGGTCATGTGCTTATCACATGACCAGTTCTCTTATCAAGATGCTAGCTAAGTAAATGATGCCATGCCTGTCTGACTTAGTGGCTTGGCATTGCTGCCTGCAGACTGGCATTGCATTGTTTTGCTATTGGGTCATTTACTCATCACATGACCAGCTTCCTAATTAAGACACTAATTCAGTTGCGGGCATCATTGATGGGTTAGTTTAGAGACGCTTCTTGACAGGTCTACGGCTGCAATTTACCAAACAGCACATTCTAGACACCTAGAAAAAAAGAAATAAAAGAATTTTTGCGTTTATTCTCCTTAAAGGGGTGGTCTCGCGAAACCAAGTGGGGTTATACACTTCCGTATGGCCATATTAATGCACTTTGTAATGTACATTGTGCATTAAATATGAGCCATACAGAAGTTATTCCACTTACCTGCTCCGTTGCTAGCGTCCTCGTCTCCATGGTTCCGTCTAAATTCGCTGGCAGCTTGCTTTTTTAGACGCGCTTGCGCAGTCCGGTCTTCTCCATTCAGCACGAGCCGCTTCAGTGTGCTCCCCGCTACAGCTCTTCTGCGCATGCGCAGACGAGCTGTCACTGCTCGGGAGCGCGCTGAAGCGGCCATTCTGCACCATCCTCTGTTAGAGGAAGGTGCAGACACTGGAGCTGCCCAGCGGAGAAGACCAGCCCAGCCCAGCAGCCCCGGGAAGCCTCCAAGGTAAGTGATGGGTCGGGGGGGGGCTGCCGCTGCGCCGGGCTGCGCCGGGGGGGGGCTGCCGCTGCGCCGGGGGAGCTGCCGCTGCGCCGGGGGAGCTAGCGCTAGGCCGGGGGGGCTGTCGCTGCGATGGGGGGGGCTGTCGCTAGGCCGGGGGGGCTGTCGCTAGGCCGGGGGGGCTGTCGCTAGGCCGGGGGAGCTAGCGCTAGGCCGGGGGAGCTAGCGCTAGGCCGGGGGGGCTGTCGCTGCGATGGGGGGGGGCTGTCGCTGCGCCGGGGGAGCTGTCGCTAGGCCGGGGGGGCTGTCGCTAGGCCGGGGGGGCTGTCGCTAGGCCGGGGGGGCTGTCGCTAGGCCGGGGGAGCTGTCGCTAGGCCGGGGGAGCTGTCGCTAGGCCGGGGGAGCTGTCGCTAGGCCGGGGGAGCTGTCGCTAGGCCGGGGGAGCTGTCGCTAGGCCGGGGGAGCTGTCGCTAGGCCGGGGGAGCTAGCGCTAGGCCGGGGGAGCTAGCGCTAGGCCGGGGGGGCTGTCGCTGCGATGGGGGGGGCTGTCGCTGCGCCGGGGGAGCTAGCGCTGGGGAGCCGGGGGCTAGCGCCGGTTACCTGCTGTCTGGTCGGCGGCTGCGGGGCGTCTGGTCGGCGGCTGCGATGCGTCCGGTTGCCATGGAGACACAGCTGGCGGCGTCTCGGGAGCGCGCACGTCGGGCTGCAGCGAGCGACTGGGAAAGAGCCGGCGGCCATCTTGAGGAAACTTTTATAACTTGCTGAAACGCTGGAACGGTAAGTACGAACCAGCTAGAAATGTCATTTACAGGGGGGCTTAGTAATGTGTGTTTAATGGGGGGGACTGGGCAAAAAAAAAAATTAACTGCTTCCTCGAGACATCTCCTTTAATGTCAAACGCTTCTGTATACACACTTATTGATGTTTCCTGATGAGTCGCCCTCTGCGATGAAACACGTAGAACAGAACACGAATGAGAACCGAACTACAGAATCTGATTGCATCTTTGAAATAGACACTCATTGGATGTCAATCCTGATTCCACTATAGTGTCATATTTAGAGTGGCATTTTTTAAAGTGACCATTTTTCCATAGCATACATCTGCGGTTTTTGTCTGCATCACTCTTTCTTGACCTGGTCCTTCCAGACGGAAAATCCTAGATCATCTCTTTGGGGTTCCATACCTGACCCCCCTTTGACTTTTTAGTCCTTTCCTGTTTTTATTTTGTTTGTCTATTTACATTGGTCCTTAATTAGCATTTTTAATTATTATTATCAATAAAGGTTATGTTTTAAAAGGGGTCCTATCCAGTGACTATGCTAATGTTCCCTTAGGATCCCCTCAGTTCCAGTGATCTTCAAAGCGATGGTTTTGTTGTTCAGCGCTAGTTGAATCCTCAACTCTGGTCTCTAGGCCTTCAGAATATCAAGTGATTAGCAGCTTTTTATACCCTATTGCTTTTGGATACAGTGCTATTACTTCATTAGCTGTTCTACACATTTGAAAAAAAACGTTCTCAGCAATTACATGCCTAATCAGAAAACACCTATACTAGACCTTATTTTACTTTGCATAAACGTACCACCTACTGCTTTTTTCTTAATGCCAATGCTAAGAACGCCTACACTAGCCTTTGTTTTTTTTTCTAGAAATTACAATCTTGACAGAGAGATTCTTTTAAAGGTCAATTCACAAAATTCCTTGTTTTTTTCACTCAAATTATGAACACCCACCTGATTAGTCCTACTTTCAAAGGCCAATCTAAAGGATCACATTCTTTTCCTTCTCTAATGCACACGCCCTGCTATCAAACTATTGTCCACTTAACTTTACATGTAAATGCGGTGTTCCAGCAGAGAGACAGCCAGCTGGGGGGGAGTCCACGGGCATAAACAAGATGGCGGTCACAGGTGGTTTTGTGCTCTCTCTCCACAAAAGGACCAATACAGAGAACTTGCTTGGGAATGCACTCGGCGGCTAAACAGGGTTTGGAACCTAACTCGCTTAATGTCGAGGGGCTTTGTCACGGGTGACGCCAGTACCTTTAAGTTGTGAACTCCCAGTGGATGACATGAAAATTACTGAGACGAGTCCGCGGTTTTTCTGTTGCAAAACCGAAGGTACACAGTTTTACTAACAGTCTTTCTTTTCTTTTTTTCTCAGAACATTTGTACAATTCACACCAAAATGCAACTTTCAGTTTAATACAGGATAACACGTTGAAATCAGTATCCTCTAGAACCTTTACCAGAGTTATCTTCAACACACTCTCTTTCTCTATTTTAGTGCTCCTTTACAGGATTCCCATCAGTTTGAGTTATCTGAGCGTTTGTTTGAACTAGTTGGTGAAGCAGACTATGTGGGTAATAGAGACCTGGGTGAGGCCAGACTTTTCCCTGACTGACTTAGTATATAACAGGGGCTCGTCACACTCGCTGTTCCTTAGGAAGATTCAGACCTATTCTCCCCCACACTGCAACCATACTTCTCCTCAGACTCCTCTGTGACTGACTTCTTCACTGGCTGAATGACTCACAGACTTCTTCTCTCACTAACCCCCTGACTGGAACTCTGACTGAAACTGACTTTCCTGCTCAATCTCTCTGAGTGAAAAACCGTGTAACTCCTCCCGACTTGCACTGCTCTCTTTTCCCTGGCTTAGATCCCCTCCACCAATCAGTGATTAGGCTGATATTAACCAATCAGGAGACAGATGTTGATGGGCAGATTAGGACGTCGTCTGTGAGGAAAAGGGGGAAAAAGGGTTTCTTTGACAAACAACCCCAGAAATTTCTCCTAAGGGCTCTTTCACAAGCATATATCGTCCCGCTGTCTTCACAGTCGGCCGATATACACTGTGATCTGATGCACCGGATTCCAATGCATTAGATCACATAGCCATATTCCCGCGATGTAAAAGCACCTGGCCGGCAAATATAGCGCCGGGCGTTTTTAAGTTGAACCCAAAAGATAGTCCTGGAACTATCTTTTGGGCCAGAATACTTTAGTCGCTGCATGGGCTCCTATGGGAGCCAATGACAGCAGCTAGAGAATGGAGGTGGGAGGAAGTTTAGCAGCGCGAGTGCTAAACTCCCTCCGTCTTCTCTCCTCCCCTCCCCTCTGGCTGATTCCAACGGGTGGCGGAGCTAAGCGCTGCCTCATTGCGCCTCCCATTGCTGGCTGCAGACGAGGTGTGGGATGGGAGCGAAGCTAAGCTCCCTCTCCTTGTCCGCAGCCAGCAATGCGAGGAGGTGGGGCGGCGTTTAGCGGCATCCCACCCCCTCTTATTGCAATCAGCTGCTGGGGAGGAGAGAGGAGGTGAGCTGGTGAGGGGGATGGAAGGGGAAGACTCAACGGCATGGCAGCCTCAGCATATATGCACCGGGGCCCATGCCATCTGAACGGGCACACAAACGATAGATTTGTGCACTCGTTCACGAGGTTAAACTCCTCACATTGTAGCATATATCAGAGGGCGGCTGATATACGCTCATGTGGAAGAGTCCTAAGGAGTACATAAAAAAGTTTTTAAATTAGTGACTGTATGACATCCTCTAGGACCTTCTGGGCCACAACATAAACACTACCCAGCTACACAGCGGACAACTAAAATGCCCGGGCACTTTTTTATAGTCCGTAGCTCCAGCGGTAATAGTAACATCCCACAGTCGCCCCAGTGGTAATGATGACACTACACAGCAGGCCCCAGTGGTAATGGTGACACTACACAGCGGCCCCCAGTAGTAATAGTGATACCCCACAGTGGCTCCCAGTAGTAATAGTGATACCCCACACGCGCCCCCAGTAGTAATAGTGACATCCCACAGCGGCCCCCAGTAGTAATAGTGACACCCCACAGCGGCCCCCAGTAGTAATAGTAACATCCCACAGTGGCCCCAGTAGTAGTAGCACCTCCCCGAGCCCCATATACTTACCCCCCTCCTCTGCTTGGTGCTGCTGCTCACGCAGATCCTGGGTGCACACTGCGCCGTCAGCGTGCTGCCAGACATCTTCTCCCCTGCTCTCGCGGAACCAAAAAGGAGACGTCAGGGGAGGAGGGAGGAGGATCCCGGCTGCACACTGACGTCACAGTGTGTGCCAGGACTAGCGCCGCTAGCTGCACAGCTGAGTGAATACCGGCAGGGGAGTGAATACCTGCTGGTATTCAATAATGTGGTGAGCATCCAACGGTGATGCGTGCCAGCAGGGAGGGCACTGCGTGCTGCCTCTGGTACGTGTGCCATAGGTTCGCCACCACTGTCCTATTACAAACGTGTCAGCATTTTAAAATTTGTTTCCTGAAACCTGCAGGAGATAGATATTTTATGTGTAAGAAAAATGTACAGTCATGGCACTTGGAGTACCAAGGGGAAAAACTTGCTTTCTCAAAGCTGGTCACAGTAAAAATCATTGCATTGAACTAAATGTAATGGAAAAGTAAACAGGTTACATAACATTTGTGTTGAAATAATCTGATCAGTCTGATCATAGTTATTGTTTAAAGAATAATTAACCTTTATTTTTCTCATAATACAATATTACAAGTGAGGATAAGACATCTTGTAATTTATATATATAAAGACGAAAGCCCTCACTGACTCACTGACTGACTGACTGACTGACTCGCCAAAAATTCTCCAACTTCCCGATGTCGTAGAAGCATGAAATTTGGCACGAGCATAGATTATGTCCAAAATAGGAAAAGTAAATGGGTTCCAACTCGATTATTCAATTCTAGCGCAAAAAAACTAGCGTCCAAATTTTACGTACGCAATCTAAATCTCTCACTTCCCGATGTGGAAACATGAAATTTGGCATGAGCATTGAATATGTCATAAATAGGAAACGCTAATGGGTCCCAACCCGATTATTCAATTCTAAGCGCAAAAGAATTAGCGTCCAAATTTTACGTACGGAATCTAATTCTCTCACTTCTTGGTGTAATAGAAACTTGAAATTTGGCAAGAGCATTGATTATGTCATAAATAGAAAAAGTTAATGGGTCCCAACTCGATTATTTAATTATAAGCGCAAAAGAATTAGCGTCAAAATTTTATGTACGTAATGTAATTCTCTCACTTCCCGGTGTCATGGAAACGTGAAATTTGGAACAGGCATTGATTATATCATAAATAGGAAAAACTAATGGGTCCCAACTCGATTATTCAATTCTATGCGCAAAAGAATTAGCGTCCAAATTTTACGTACGTAATCTAATTCTCTCACTTGAAATTTAGCAGGGCATTGATTATTATGTCATACATAGGAAAGGTTAATGGGTCCCAACTCGATTGTTCAATTCTTAGCGCAAAAGAATTAGCGTCCACATTTTACTTACAAAATCTAATTCTCTCACTTCCCGATGTCGTAGAAACATGAAATTTGGCATGAGTATTGATTATGTCATAGATAGGAAAAGTTAATGGGTCCCAACTCGATTATTTAATTCTAGCGCAAAAGAATTAGCGTCAAAATTTTTCGTGCATAATCTAAATCTCTCACTTCCCAATGTCATAGAAACGTAAAATTTGGCACGAGCGTGAATATGTCATAAATAGGAAACGCTAATGGGTCCCAATTCGATTATCCAATTCTATGCGCAAAAGAATTAGTGTCCAAATTTTACATACGTAATCTAATTCTCTCACTTCCCGATGTCATAAAAACTTGAAATTTGGGACGAGCATTGATTATGTCATAAATAGGAAAAGTTAATAGTTCCCAACTCGATTGTTCAATTCTAAGCGCAAAAGAATTAGCATCCACATTTTACGTACAAAATCTAATTCTCTCACTACCCGATGTCATAGAAACTTGAAATTTGGCACGGCCATTGATTGTGTCATGAATATGAAAAGCTAATGGCTCCCAACTCGATTATTCAATTCTAAGCGCAAAAGAATTAGCGTCCAAATTTTACATACGGAATCTAATTCTCTCACTTCCCAATGTCATTTTCTATAAAGGAAATGTTGCATGGTTACCTCCCTGTGGTGTTTCCTGGTAACGCAGAGAACTATGCAAAATGGTAAACATATTTTTTCCCGGTATCTCTAAAGTAACCACGACTTGATAAGATTTTCCGTGTGAACACCAGATAAACACCAGTACCAAATTAACTCGGGCGAAGCCGGGTATATCAGCTAGTATATATATATAAAATTGAATGTATGCGTGTCTGTCTGTCTGTTTGTCCTTTATGCGCTACTACACCATTCATCCGATCGCAATGAAACTTTGCGAAGTTGGTGAGTACACTCCTGGGAAGATAACTGGCATAGTACATTTATCCTATGATAAATGGCGCGCATGTGAGCGTCGTCGACAGTTATGCCGCCCCACGTAGATAGTTCGATTTCCATCATTGCCACTAATTCTCTCACTTCCCGATGTTGTAGAAACATGAAATTTGGCACAAGCATAGATGATGTCCAAAATAGGAAAAGTAAAGAGGTCCCAACTTAATTATTCAATTCTAGTGCAAAAGAACTAGCGTCCAAATTTTACGTACATAATCTAATTCTCTCATTTCCCGATGTCGTAAAAAGATGAAATTTGGCTCAATCATAGATTTTGTCATAAATAGGAAAAGTTAATGGGTCCCAACTCGATTATTCAATTATAGCGCAAAATAATTAGTGTCCAAATTTTACGTGCGTAATCTGATGCTCTCACTTCCCGATGTCGTGGAAACATGAAATTTGGCACGAGCATTGATTATGTCATAAATAGGAAAAATTAACAGGTCCCAACTCGATTATTCAATTCTAAGCGCTTAAGAATTAGCGTCAAAATTTTCCATGCGTAATCTAATGCTCTCACTTCCCGATGTCATAGAAACAAGAAATTTGGCACACTCATAGATTATGTCCAAAACAGGAAAAGTTAATGGGTCCCAACCCGATTATTCAATTCTAGCGCAAAAGAATTAGCGTCAAAATTTTACGTGCGTAATCTAATTCTCTCACTTCCCAATGTCATAGAAATTTGAAATTTGGCACAGGGATTGATTATGTCATAAATAAGAAGAGTTAATGGGTCCCAACTCAATTATTCAATTCTAAGCGCAAAAGAATTAGCGTCCAAATTTTACGTACATAATCTAATTCTCTCACTTCCCGATGTCATAGAAACATGAAATTTGGCATGAGCATTGATTGTGTCATAAATAGGAAAAGCTAATAGGTCCCAACTCGATTATTCAATTATAGTGCAAAAGAATTAGCGTCCAAATTTTATGTACCTAATCTAATTCTTTCACTTGAAATTTGGCACGAGCATTGATTATTATCTCATAAATAGGAAAAGTTATTGGGTCCCAACTCGATTATTTAATTCTAACCGCAAAAGAATTAGCGTCCAAATTTTACGCACGGAATCTAATTCTCTCACTTCCTGATTTAATTTTATATAAAGGAAACGTGGCATGGTTACCTCCATGTGGTGTTTCCTGGGTAACATAAAGAACCATACAAAATGGTGAACATATTTTTTTCTCTCCGTATTTCTAAAGTAACGACGACTTCATAAGATTTTCTGTGGGAACACCAGATAAACATCAGCACCAAATTAATTCGGGCGAAGCCGGTGTATATCAGCTAGTATAAATTATTATAGAACAGAACCAAAGAAGGAGAGGACAGCCAACCAATTAAAACTGTGCTCGTTGCCAAACATACAACACTATAAAATATATCCACAAAGACCAAAAATGTGTGCATCACAAGACACTTATATAATAAATACATCAAAGATAACAATTGCTACAAAAAATATACTAGAACATGCACAGACCAGACAAAAGCAATTAAAAATACCTCAAAAATCGTAGACATAGGGCTAACCAACATTCTGGATCCACAAACATAAAAAAGAATGCACCCATGAACAGCCTCATGGTCTCAAAAATCCACAAGTCAAATTGAAGGTATCGTTGCATTAATACATCTAAGAATAACAATGTAAAATACCCATGTATCATAGAAAACGACAAGTACTATTTAGGCAAAGTATGACAGAAAAGTGAAGAATAAGTCTTTATTGAAAAGACATGTATGAAAATGCAACAAGAAATACAAAACTTAAATTTTAGTATTTTCTTACTTGAGAAATAAAAACGAAAAAAAAAAAACCCTTGATATCGCCTTAGTGGTGGCGCACAGTCTGCAAGTCCTTCAAGCTATCCTGTGGTGGTGCAGTGAGTTAGTGAGCAAGTTCTCCTCCGTTACTGTAAGAAAAGTCAGATTTTCAAAACAGTAGCAGCTGAGGGAGAGGTAAGGAGCTGGAGAGGTCCTGACTCCTGTCCCAACAAGCCCCTGTAGCAGACACTGCAGCACCACCGGTAACACAGGTCCCTGTGGTGGCAAACAGTGGGTGGCGGCACATAAGGCAGCAAGTGAGGGAAACTAAAAAGAACCCTACGTTCTGACACCATACAGTGGCAGTGTCATGCTGACAAAGAGCCAGACCCGTCCAGCCTTACATACAGCCTGCAGGCACTGAGGTCTCTGGAGTCTGGACTGTGTCTATCAGCGTGAGTGCAGTGGAGCAGCAAGACAGCAGGGGGCCCAGGCTGGCTCTGTTGGTGGCGCCTGACTGCGGGACTGTAGTATTGCACCAAGGAGGAGGTTGTAGATTGGATTATGGAACACTGGAAGATGATGGAGGGGAGATTGTGAGACATTGATGTAAGATGATAGGGGTTGATGGATTATGGAACATCGTCAGACAGTGGGGATCGATTATGGGATATTGGAAGAAAGTGATGGGGGTTTCGTTGAGTGCAATCATATTTTCTAGTATAGTGAAAAAAACGGGGGTATCCGGGGGAAGGTAGAACTCAGTCCATTTACTGCTGGCAGTGGGAGTATGTTATACTTGACCGCTTTGCTTGGATAGGCAATCTATACAATGACACATTTCACACATTGCATGTAACATATAGAAGACATTATACCAGCTAGTCTCTTGCTATTACTTCAGGGAAAACTGACAATTAGAGACCTAAGAGGGGAAAAAGGCAGAAAATGCAGGATATAAGTCTTATAATAGCCAGAAATAGTTCTAATCTTCATATACACACATGGCATCTTAGTTTTAAAAGTCATATGAAAGTTTAATTTAACCCTTTAGATACCAAGCACCGTAAATAGGGTCCTGATCTTCAAACCTGCACTATAGTAAATTTACGGTGTCGGTTTAAAGCTCCTGCAATCTAGCATAATATGCTTTATAGAGAACTCCAAATTCCCTGTATAGACATAATCAGTCCAGAATTTTAAAACAATTTTGGTGGACACATTCAATTTAAACTTAATTTCCAATTTATTGTGCTCCATTGTGCAAAGACTAAATGGCATGCTTGGTTTTCTATCCTTTAGGGTACGTTCAGACGAGCGTATTTTTGCACGTACATACGCACGCAGAAAACCGTGTGCCTATTAAAACCATGTAGTTCCTATGAAGTGTTCATATGCCCTTGTTTTTTCACTGCGTGCAAACGCGCACAGCAACGAAAAAAGGACATGCGTGGCTGTTTGGTCCGTACTGTGCTGCTCTTTACATTGGCTCCTATGGGACATGCAGGACGAAAGTCCGGCCGTGTGAACGACCCAATAGACAGTAATGTAATTTTTGCCAGAACATCAGAGTCCTGCTGGTGAAGGCCAATCCCAGGAGGTGTCTGGGCAGGGCAGCCCAGAAAAAAAGAGAAAACAACCGGGGTGAAAAACCACAACAAAACACACATAAAAGCCAATAAAAAAGGTTTAGAATAGGAAAAAAAAGGAGTATAAAGGAAGAAACGTAGTAATCAAAAGTTCGCTGGGGCGCCAAAGAAATCGTGTAGCTCACAACTATCAATTAGAGATGAGCGAGCGTACTCGGATAAGCCATACTCGTCCGAGTAATTGGCTTTATCCGAGTACCGCTGTGCTCGGGGCTAAAGATTCGGGTGCCGGCACGGAGCGGGGAGCTGCAGGGGAGAGCGGGGAGGAACGAAGGTAAGATCTTTCTCTCCTTCTCTCCCGCCCGCTCTCCCCTGCTCCCCGCCGCAACTCACCTGTCAGTCGCAGCGGCACCCGAATCTTTAGCCCCGAGCACAGCGGTACTCGGATAAAGCCAATTACTCGGACGAGTATGGCTTATCCGAGTACGCTCGCTCATCTCTACTATCAATGCATAAAATACTGGCGCCGTGTATATTTGCTGGGATGCTGATAAAGCTCAACGTATGGAGCGCTTCTATGTGCGCTCCACGCAGCCAAATTCCAAATTTCGAACACGCATATCACAAGCACGGACCTTCATTCATGCGCATTTTTTCACGCATGTACGCGCGGATTAATGCATACATATGCGCCTGTGTGAACCCACCCTTAGGGCTCAAATAAATGGGTGCATGCGCTAATACACTTGCCACTATGAAACATATTAGTGCATGAATCAGTAATTTTTATTTTATTTTTTTGACTATTTAAATTACACTCTATTGCATGCTAGTTTTTAAAAAAGCGGTAAAATAGGTCTTTTCACACTCGTAATATTAACGTGCGAGAATCCTGCTAGTCAAAACTAAATAATTAAAGTCAGTGGTTTTGTTTTTTCCTGTTTTGCGGCTGTGATTTTCTGAAGAAGTCCTCATAAAAATTAGGTCCCATCAGCTTGGATAAAAATATCTTACAAGATCAGCACTTTTGCCTGTTTTAATCCCAAAGACATGCATGAGATCAGGTGAAGGATTTACTTCATAGATATTTAGTTTTAAACATGTACCAAAATGTACAACCACCATTGTGACTGAGTCCGGAGACAGCGGCTACTGCAGAACTAGATCTCCAGAGATATTATGGAAGTTTTACATTAGATTAAAGCAGGCTAGAGACAATCAACCCACAATTGTGCTTGTTTACATCTCTTAGGGCTTAAACCCATGGGAGTGTTTTTGCCCCGCTTTGCGACCATGTAAATCATCGCCGCAAAATGTTACAAAGCTAAACTATCACTTTAAATGGTTTTGTTTTCACTATCAGGATTCTCGCACATTAAAACTACGTGCGAGAAAGACAGGGCAGGACCTATCGCATGCCACGATTTTAATCATGCGAGCGGAAAATCGCTACGATTCTTCGCTCGTGCGCATTAGGCTGTGCTTTCCATAGTTATCCTATGGAAAGTGTATCATGCGAGCTCCACGTGCGGTTTATCGCTGCGAATCTCGCTATCACACCTTACCCGTGGACAGGCACCCTAAGGAAATCCAAGGTGAAAATCCATAGCAGAAATTGACATATTGTGAATTTAAAATCCACAGAGCAGGTTAATTTACACTTTAAATTTTCTCTACAGTGTGGATGGGACTTCTTCACAATGTCTGTACTATAAATGCTGTAGATTTTATTTCCGACCCGGGTGAACATACACTAAGAGACGTATACTTGTATCCTGTTCTTGTTTTCCATGTGAAAAAATATCTAAAGCTGCACTCTGTGAACCTGTCCTGATGTAGGAGCTCATGTGATCGATGTCTTACCAGTTTCCAGCTTTGGAGCTGCATAACAGGACATTGTAGATACAAGCAGAATGAAGAATCCTGATGCAGCCATTCTGCTATAACCAGAACAGCGCAGTTCGTTCTCAGCCTGAAGCTTCTCTCCGCAGAGCAGAATATATATACTCCACTGAGCTAAATGCAGAATAAATATCCCTGTAACTTACAGGAATTGTTGATATCACCTAGTAACTGATGTTGCAAGAACAGAAACGGTTGCCTAACATTGTGTGGTGAAATAATCGGATCTGTCAATACACAATCACTGTGCATCCAAACATCATGTTTACTTTTGCTTTTTTAAATTTACACAAAAAAAACCAAGATAAACCCTGTCCAATCCAATTTCCCTGCCACCCGCACACTCCCCAGCTCTAATTTATTTTGAGAAAGAACGTTGTGGATTCCTTGGAATTATTTAACCGAAACACATAAAAATGATGTCATGATGATTTTGTTAGAAATTCTTTAAAAATTAAACATGAGTTATGAGTAGAGATGAGCGAGCACCAAAATGCTCGGGTGCTCGTTGCTCGAGTCAAACTTTCCGCGATGCCAGAGAGTTCGTTTCGAGTAACGAACCCTATTGAAGTCAATGGGCGACTCGAGCATTTTTGTATATGACCCATGCTCCGCTAAGGTTTTCATTTGTGAAAATCTGGAAAACCCAAGAAAGTGATGGAAACGACACAGAAACGGATAGGGCAGGCGAGGGGCAACATGCTGGGCTGCATCTCAGGTTCCCAGGTCCCACTGTTAAGCCACAATAGCGGCAAGAGTGCCCCCCCCCCTCCCAACAATTTTTACTTCGAACAAACCCTCATTAGCAAGGCACACCTTAGCTAAGCACCACACTACCTCCAACCAAGCACAATCACTGCCGGCGGGACACACCGCTGCCTCTTCTCCTGGGTTAGATGCTGTCCAACCCCCCCCCCCTCCCGCACGACCCTGCATCCGCAGCGCACACAAAAGTGTCCCTGCGCAGCCTTCAGCTGCCCTCATGCCACACGCTCACTTCATAGCCACACCACCCTAATGTCTATTTATAAGTGCATCTGCGATGAGGAGGAACCGGAGGCACACATTGCAGAGGCTTGGCAGGGCCAGGTAGTGACCCTCTTTAAAAGGGGCGGGGCGATAGCCCACAATGCAGTTGAGAATCAATGAGAAATTGACGTTCGATCTTTATTTCAATAAAGTGCCAACCTCCGTCAGGTGCTGCAAACGTGGGCATGAGTTACATAGCTATGGGGAATCCATGTGCCCACACAGTATTCATTCTGTCTAGGTGTCAGATAGCTCAATCAACACCGCAAGGGGAAAACCATCTACACTCTGCCCCCTACCCAAGTCAGTCAGTGTCTTTGTGCCAGACAGGTCAAACACCACGATGGGAAGTCTGTGTGCACCAACAGCATAGGTGGGTCCATCGCAACCCAAGACATGAACAATAAAGAAATCAGAGTGGCCAAACATGGCAGACTTATACTGCGCGGCCGACGACATAGGCCTCGGGCCACAGCTTCAGCAATCGTAGACAGGAAGCGGACTTCGATGCTAGTACACCTGTGAAGGTCTTAGTAAATCTGTTACGTTTTCTTTCACCGCTCCAAAGACTGGATTAGCCAGGAAAAAGTTCCACAGGCCCAACCTGGTGCCGTTGCAGTTCCCCCGGGACATAGGTCTCGGGCCACAGCTTCAGCAATCGTAGGCAGGAAGCGGATTTCGATGCTAGTACACCTGTGAAGGTCTCAGTAAATCAGTTACGTTTTCTTTCACCGCTCCAAAGACTGCATTAGCCAGAAAAAAGTTCCACAGGCCCAACCTGGCGCTGTTGCAGTTCCCCCGGGACATAGATCTTGGCCAACAGATTCAGCAATCGTAGGCAGGAAGCAGACTTCAATGCTAGTGCACCTGTGAAGGTCTCAGTAAATCCGTTACGTTTTCTTTCACCGCTCCAAAGACTGCATTAGCCAGGAAAAAGTTCCACAGGCCCAACCTGGCACCGTTGCAGTTCGCCTAGGACATAGGCCTCGGCCAACAGCTTCAGCAATCGTAGGCAGGAAGCGGACTTCGATGCTAGTACACCTGTGAAGGTCTCATTAATGCAGTTATGCTCCTCTCCTGTGGCCCAAACGAGTTTCTCAGATAACTGTGGTAACATGAGAGAAAATACATGATGCACAATGCTGACCTCCTGAACCCAAGCAGGGGGAGAAGGTGGCCTCACAAGGCCAAGAAACCAGGACCAGGACCCGCTGTAGCCTGTGCTGAAAGGATGTGAGCGGGCCCTTGGCCAGGCTCGGTCCCAGCAAACACCTTGTGTGGCCCAAGGTGCTGCGAGTGACATAGCAATGGGGAATTTATGTGTCCACACACTACTTATTCTGTTTGGGTGTCGGATACCTCATCGACAATGCAAGGGGTAAACCATCTGCACTCTGCACCATACCCGAGTCTGTCAGTCTTTTGAGGACAGACAGGTAAAACACCTCTATGGGAAGTCTATGAGCACCCACAGCATGGGTGGGCCCAAGGAACTTAAAGACAGTACACATAAAGAAATCAGAGCGCCCAAACATGGCAGACTTTCACTGCGCCCAGGACATAGGCCTCTGCACAAACCCTCAGCAATCGCAGGCATAGAGCAGACTCCGATGCTAGCGTAGCTGTGAACATCTCATTAGCGCTGTATCGCTCCTCTTGTTTGTCCCAATGCAGTGCCCCGGATAGCTGTGGTAACGTGAGAGAAAATGCATGTTGGCTTCGGCCCACACTCCATGCCCTAGTCAGTCTGTTTTTTTTTTTTTTAAAGTGCCAGGCAGGTACAACTCCATTATGGGAAGTCTGTGTGCACCCACAGCATGGGTGGGTCCCAGGAACCCAGAGAAGGTACATAAAGAAATCCCATTGCAGTGCTCCGGATAACTGTGGTAACGTGAGAGAAAATACATGTTGGCTTCAGCCCACACTCCATGCCCTAGTCAGTCAGTGTTTTTTTGGGGTGCCAGATAGGTAGAACACCGCGATGGGAAAACTTAGTGCACCCATAGTATGCACAGACACCTGTAATATTCCTGTAGCAAAGGTATAAGCTGACCCCAGTAACAGTTATGTTGCAGAAGTCTAGGGAGACCCCAGTAACATTTCAGTAGTAACAGTATAGACAGACCCCAGTAACATTTCTGTACTAACAGTATAGGCAGACCCCAGTAACATTTGTGTAGCAGCAGTATAGGCAGATCCCTGTAACATTTGTGTAGCAGCAGTATAGGCAGAACCCTGTAACATTTCTGCAGCTGAAGTATAGGCAGACCCCTTTAACATTAATGCAGTTATGCTCCTCTCCTTTGGCCCAAACAAGTTTCTCAGATAACTGTGGTAACACGAGAGAAAATACATGATGCACATTGCTGATCACCTGACCCTAAGCAGGAGGAGGAGGTGGCCTTACAAGGCCAAGAAACTATGACCAGGACCCGCTGTAGCATGTGTTGAAAGGATGTGAGCGGGCCCTTGGACAGGCTCGGTCCCAGCAAATACCTTGTGAGACCCAAGGTGCTGCGACTGACAAAGCAATGGGCAGTCCATGTGCCCACACAGTATTCATTCTGTCTAGGTGTCGGATACCTCTAGCGACACCGCAAGGGCAAAGGCATCTGCACTATGCACCCTACCCAAGTCAGTCAGTCACTTTGTGCAGGACAGGGAAATCACCGCTATGGGAAGTCTGTGTGCACCCACAGCATAGGCGAGTCGAAGGAACCCAAAGACAGCATTAAATATGAAGGAATCAGAGTGCCCAAACATGGCAGACTTAAAGTGCGCCCTCTGCCCACACCCTTAGCAATCGCGGGCATAGAGCGGACTCCGATGCTAGTACAGCAGTCAACGTCTCATTAATGCAGTTACGCTCCTCTCCTTTGGCCCAAACGAATTGCTCAGATAACTGTGGTAACACGAGAGAAAATTCATGATGCGCATTGCTGATCCCCTGACTCCAAGCAGGAGGAGGAGGTGGCCTTACTAGGCCAAGAAACCATAACCAGGGCCCGCTGTAGCCTGTGTGGGAAGGATGTGAGCGGGCCCTTGGCCAGGCTCGGTCCCAGCAAACACCTTGTGAGACCCAAGGTGCCGCGACTGACATAGTAATGGCAAGTCCATGTGCCCACACAGTATTCATTCTGTCTAGGTGTCGGATAGCTCTATCGACACCGCAAGGGGAAAGCCATCTGCACTATGCATCCTACCCAAATCAGTCAGTGACTTTGTGCCGGACAGATAAACCACCGCTATGGGAAGTCTTTGTGCACCCACAGTGTAGGCGAGCTGAAGGAACCCAAAGACAGTAATAAACATGAAGAAATGATAGTGCCCAAACATGCCAGACTTTCACTGTGCCAAGTACATAGGCCTCTGCACACACCCTCAGCAATCGTGGGCATGGAGCAGATTCCGATGCTAGTACAGCTGTGAAGGTCTCATCAATGCAGTAACGCTCCTCTTCTTTGGCCCAAACCAGTGTCTCAGATAACTGTGGTAACACGGGAGAAAATACATGATGCCCAGTGCTGATCCCCTGACCCCAAGCAGGAGGAGGAGGTGGCATTACAAGCCCAAGACACCATGACCAGGACCTGCTATAGTCTGTTTGGGAAGCACGTTAGCGGGCCCAGGGTCAGGCTCGGTTCCAAGCCTCCACCTTTGTGACCCAAGGTGCCCTGAGTTACATAGCAACGGGAAATCCATGTATCGCAACATAGATAGCTCTACACTGGAAGGGGCAGTCTTTGAGTTCCTTGGCCTAGCCTATGCTGTAAGTGGACAAAGGTGGTATTACACAGGAAGAAATCGGAGTGCCCAACCATGGGAGAGTTTCGCCCCGCCAAGCAACTTGGCCTCGGACAGCAATTCTGGCCTACTCAGTCACTGTATTATTTGTGCCACATAGGTAAAACACCGCGATGGGAAGACTGAGTGCACCCATAGTATAGACAGACAGACAGACCGCTGTGACATTCCTGTAGCAAAGGTATAAACAGACCCCAGAAACATTTCTGTAGCAAAAGTATAGGCAGACCCCAGTAACATTTCTGTAGCAAGAGTATAGGCGGAACCCAGTAACATTTCTGCAGCAAAAGTATAGGCAAACCACTGCAACATTTCTGTAGCCAAAGTATAGGCAGACCCCAGTAACATTTCTGTAGCAAGAGTATAGGTGGACCCCAGTAACATTTCTGTAGCAAAAGTATAGGCAAACTCCTCAAACCATTCAGTAGAAATTGTATAGACGGACCCCAGTAACATTTCTGTAGCAAGAGTATAGGCGGACCCCAGTAACATTTCTGAAGCAAAAGTATAGGCGAACCCCTGTAACATTTCTGGAGCAAGAGTATAGGCCAGTGATGGTGAACCTTGTAGAGACCGAGTGCCCAATTTTCAACCCAACACCGACTTATTTATTGCAAAGTGCCAATACGGCAATGTAACCGGAAGGGCGGTTTCAGAGGAGTTTGAATGGCCTGATTTAAAAAAAAACGGTTCATGCGCAACTATGCTCTGTAGTGGCGAGCACAGTTGCACATATGGCCTTCTGTTTTACCCTTAGGGGTAGTTTTTAGGCGAACGTGGTTTCCCCCCTTATGCTGCTGTAATAATCACGGCCGTATAACGGGACAAAAAAAAAAACACTGAAGCCAATGGATTTCAGTGGTTTTGTTTTAACTAGTTCTTTACTTGCCCTTTAATACCATGGCCGAGAAAAGATTAGCCCTGCTCTGTAGTAAACAGATCGTGCGGGGAAGATCGGGCAACACCTATTTTCCCACAGTTTTTTTTCCAAATCCTGCGCTCTGGTGTAGAGTGTGAATGACCAGCAAAGGGGAAGAAATTGCCCTCATTCAGGCGCAACTGCGCCCCGTGCTGGTGAGCGTAGTTGCGCATACTGCCACCTGTTTTCACCCTAAATGGCCTACTCTGGTCTTCAGCTCAGTTGTGTAGGCAGAGATTAGGTAGGGTTAGGGCTCACACGTACTTGCGTTTTTTTAATGCTGCGATATCACTGTGTTTTTTTAACGCAATTGTCAATGGGACTTTCTAATGTTAAAAACGCATCGCACTAAAATTGCAAAGCACAAACTTGCAATGCGTTTACTACATTAGAAAGTCCCATTGATAATTGCAGCGATATCGCAGCATTAAAAAAAACACAAGTGGGTGTGAGCCCTCATTGAGAGGGATGAACTTTGCAACAAAGACAGCGATAAAATTGACAGGTCGCGGATTAAATTCGGCACCACATGTCCGTTTCGCACATGTTTTTTGTCCGGGTCATTTCCGCAGCTTGTGGACGAGATTTTCAAAATCTTGTCCACTTTGCCAATACCGTAAATGTTGCAGAATACCACTCCGTGTGAACCCCAGCGATATGTTTACAGCTTGCTTATTAACTCCTTCCTGCTATATAACGTACATTTAGGTCATGCAGGCGCGGGGCGACCTCACTTCATACAGCGTGGGTGAAAGCTGTTTATCACAGCTGAATCCCACGGGCAATAGCTGCAATCAGCAGCAACTTTTAAATTCCCGCAAACGATGTTTGGGGGTCCCGTATGCCCACCTCCCGTGTGAGATGGCTTAATAGGCTGCCTGTCAGATCGCAGTATGATTTAATGCTACGGCATTACATCATACTGCAGGAGCGATCAAAGCATTGTGGTACCCCAGGGGGGGCTAAAAAAAAAAGTACAAATAAGATCAATAAAGTTTTATTCATTGTAAAAAAAAAAATCATAAAACAAAAATACATATTTGGTATCACCGTGTCCGTAAAAGTCTGATGTATCAAAGTAGCACAATATTAACCCCGCACGGTAAACGTCGTCCGAAAAAAAAATAAAGAACGCCAGAAATGCACTTTTTCAGTCACCCTGTCTCTCAGAAAAAATGCTATAAGAAACGATCAAAAAGTCCTACGCATTCCAAAATAATACCAAAATAAACTACAGGACATGTTGCAAAATATGAGCCCTCGCACAACTATGTTGATGGAAAAATTACAAAGTTATTGTGCACAGAAGATGGCGCAGAAAGTAATTTAAAAAAATTAGATGTCTTTGAAAAAAAATAAAAGTAGTACAGAAAAAATAAACTATTAGTTTGGTATTGTAGTAATTGTACTGATCCTAAAAGTTACCAGGTCATTTTTGTTGCGGTTTGTGCGCCGTAGAATCAAAACGCAGCAAAAGATGACGGCATGTAGTTTTTTTTTTTCATTTTACTCCACTTAGAATTTTTAAAAAGTTTTTCAGCACATTACATGGTGCGTTAAATAGCACCATTGAAAAAGTACAACTCGTCCCACAAAAACAAGCCCTCATACAGCGACGTCAATGGATAAATAAAGGAGTTACGATTTTTTTAAGGGGGGGAGGAAAATACGAAAATGGAAAACAAGGGGCCGCATCATTAAGGGGTTAAATGTGACCTTTGAGACGCCTGCACACAGCTGGGTCAGATCCTGCAGCGGAATCCAACCCTGTGCCTGGCCAGTGACCCCCGCACACCTATCTGGATTCTTCATAATCTGTATTGCGGATGTGTCAGCAAGCACGCATGCGCAGTACAGATTATGCGGCCATTCTGCAATAATGACTACAAAATGGGCGCAGGACAAACTGCTTCCATTGACTTCAATGGAAGCTATCCGTGGGTAGCCCTCACAGAATTGCTGCATGCTGCGATTTCTCCTCTGCGAGCGGAAAATCGCAATCAATTTCTGTTAATGGAAGTGAAACCACGTATTTCCCTAGCATGCTATGGGGTGGTATGTGCTGTGGAGTCCAGAGGTGGACGCCCGTTGTGGACTCTGCAATGGAAATCCGCTGTGTGCGATTGGCCAAAATAGAACATGCAGCGATTTTCCATCCGCGAGTGAAAAGTCGCAATTGATTTCCGCTCTTGGACTTGGAAAAGTGATTTTCCACAGCGTGTCTGTGCAATATTTGCTGTGGAATCCGGAGGCGGACGTCCGCTCCGGATTCCGCAGTGCAAATCCGCCCGTGTTCATGTGTGCTGCGGGCAGTTGGTGAGCTGAGAAGTGTTTAGCAATGAAATCATTGTCAGTTACTTTCTTCCTCAAGCTTCTGTACATTTAGGTGTTTCTTACAGGATCTTATACTAATGATGCCTTTATCTTTGCAGTGAGTGCTGTTATCTTACATTAACCAGGCAGCTATCTTCCTTTTAACCTCCGTCCAGGTTTTCCTTACTGCTGCACTCCAGCTCTGCTCCACCCTGCTCACAGGACAATCACATTGAGTGCCGGCTGCCGTCAGCTCCGCATATGAATTGCCCGCTTTCCTTCTGACAGGGAAGGAAGCGCTCTGATTAGGCTGCTGTGCGGAGGAGGGGGGGGAGGGGGAGGGGGGGGACGAGGAGCTGCTAGATAACAGTGTTTGCCGGCAATCCCATTCACCTCAGGCTGCCTTCAGCTCTGGATTTGAACTGCCCGCCTATACTTCTGACAGGGGAGGAAGCTCTCCCATTGAGCCGCAGTGCGGAGAAGCGGGTGATACTAGCGAACAGCATGCGTGCCGGCAGAAAGGGCTCTGCGTGCCCTCTCCGGTACGCGTGCCATAGGTTCACCAACACTGGTAAAGGCCAACCCCTCAAACCATTCAGTAGAAACTGTGTAGGCAAACCCCATTAACATATCTTTGGCAAGAGTGTAGGCGGACACCAGTAACATTTCTTTAGCAAAAGCATAGGCGGACCCCAGTAGCATTTCTGTAGCAAAAGTATAGGCGAACCCTTGTAACATTTCTGTAGCAAGAGTATAGGCAGACCCCAGTAACATTTCTTTAGCCAAAATATAGGCAGACCCCAGTAACATTTCTGTAGCAAGAGTATAGGCGGACCCCAGAAACATTTCTGTAGCAAAAGTATAGGTGGACCCCTCAAACCATTCAGTAGCAAAAGTATAGGCAGACCCCACTAGCAAGAGTGTAGGCGAACCCCTCAAATTATTCAGTAGAAACTGTATAGGCAGTCCCCAGTAATGTTTCTGTAGCAAGAGTATAGACGGACCCCAGTAACATTTCTTTAGCCAAAGTATAGGCAGACCCCCAGTAACATTTCTGTAGCAAGAGTATAGGCAGACCCCAGTAACATTTCTGTAGCAAAAGTATAGGCGAACCCCTCAAATTATTCAGTAGAAACTGTATAGGCAGTCCCCAGTAATGTTTCTGTAGCAAGAGTATAGACGGACCCCAGTAACATTTCTTTAGCCAAAGTATAGGCAGACCCCCAGTAACATTTCTGTAGCAAGAGTATAGGCAGACCCCAGTAACATTTCTGTAGCAAAAGTATAGTCAAACCCCTGTAACATTTCTGTAGCAAGAGTATAGGTGAACCCCTCAAACCATTCAGTAGAAACTGTATAGGCAGACCACAGTAACATTTATGTAGCAAGAGTATAGGCGGACCCCAGTGACATTTGTGTAGCAAAATTATAGACGAACCCCTGTAGCATTTTTGTAGCAAGAGTATAAGTGAACCCCTCAAACCATTCAGTAGAAACTGTACAGGAAGTAACATTTCTGTAGCAGGAGTATAGGCGGACCCCAGTAACATTTCTTTAGCCAAAGTATAGGCAGACCCCAGTAACATTTCTGTAGCAAAAGTATAGGCGAACCCTTCAAACCATTCAGTAGCAAAAGTATAGGCAGACCCCGGTAACATTTCTGTAGCAAGAGTATAGGCGGACACCAGTAACATTTCTGTAGCAAAAGTTTAGGCGAACCCCTGTAACATTTCTTATCACAGAGACAGCAATATCCATAAGTACTCGTAGCGGAAGCCCTTCACAGATATAGACTTTTAAAAAATGTAATCTTTATTTGGTATGCTTTAAAATAACGTATACGGGCTGACAGACAGACTCAACATAAAACTTGGGGTACAAAAACACCTAGTGGAAAATCCAGAAAGATTACGGGATCACATATATTGTCCAAATAGGTGTGATAAGTCAGTTTATATAGATATACAGCTCTGAGTGTCTAACCATGCGGTTGACGGTGTATATAGATGAAAACTTAGAAAGAATCATAAGCTCAGAAAAAGATCAGCAAGGGTATAGCTCAATGCGTTTCCTCCTCGATGAAGAGAGGTTCATCAGGAGCTAGAAGGAGCTGACTCAATTGCATAAACTCAGATGTATTATGTTGTTTTTATAAAATTTGAGAAAAACAACTACCCCTATATCTTGTTAAACCAGATATAAAACACGTGATGGCTAGTTCTTGAGTATAGATGTAAAGACAGAGACTGATCCTGGATAAGAAATTGCGAAACCCATATATGCAGGAATTTCAGTAGAAGGATCCTAGTAGCCTAATAGCTAACGTCTTGACTTAAAGTCCTAACTAGGAAATACAAAATTAAGGCTAGGGTGAAGCACACCAGCAATTTCTAGTGTGCAAAAGGCAAGATGCTAGTGGCAGGGCAGGCCCGCACCTCCAGGGCGTACAGTGCTAGTTCGTGCCACGTGTCCAGCTTTGACACCCAATAGTTGTATGGAGCAGAGGCATCACAGAGGACGGTGGTATGGTCGGCTATGTACTCCTTCACCATCTTTTTACAGTGCTCCCTCCGACTCAGTCTTGACTGGGGAGTGGCGACACCGTCTTGCTGGGAAGCCATAAAGCTGGCAAAGGACTTGGAGAGTATTCCCCTGCCTGCGCTGGACATGCTGCCTGATCCCCACGCCTCCCCTGCTACTTGGCCCTCTGAACTGCATCTTTTACTGCTAGCGCTGTCAGATGGGAACTTTAGCATCACTTTTTCCACCAGGGCCTTGTGGTATTGCATCACTCTTGTACCCCTTTCCTCTTTGGGAATGAGAGTGGAAAGGTTCTCCTTATACCGTGGGTTGAGAAGGGTGTACAGCCAGTAATTCGTGTTGGCAAGAATGTGTCTAACAAGTGGGTCACGGGCAAGGTAGCCTAACATGAAGTCAGCCATGTGTGCCAGAGTCCCAGTACGCAACACAGCACTGTCCTCACTGGGAGGATGCTCCTCCTCCTCCTCTTCAGCCCATACACGCTGAACAGATGACAGATAAGCAGTATGGGTACCCTCTGCAGTGTGGCCAGCAGTCTCTTCCCCCTCCTCCTCCTCCTCGCCCTTCCCCTCCTCCTCCTCATCCTCCTCCAAAACACTCTGAGATATAGACGTGAGGGTGGTCTGGCTATCAAGTGACATACTGTCATCTTCTGTCTCCTCTTCTAACTACAAAGCGTAGGCCTTTATGCTAAGCAGCGAACTTCTCAGCAGGCAAAGCAGCAGGATGGTAACGCTAAAGATGGCCGCATCGTCGCTCAGCATTTGGGTAGACTCGTCAAAGTTTCCGAGGACCTGGCAGATGTCGGCCATCCATGCTCACTTCTCTGTAAAGAACTGCAGGGGCTGATTGCCACTCCCCCGCCCATGTTGCAGCTTGTATTCCACAATTGCTCTACGCTGCTCATACAGCCTGGCCAACATGTGCAGCGTAGAATTCCAGCGCTTGGGCATGTCGCACAGCAGTCGGTGCTCTGGCAGCGGAAACCGACGTTGCAGGGTCCTGAGGGTGGCAGCATCCATGGTGAACTTGCGGAAATGTGCGCATACCCGGCGCACCTTGCCGAGCAGGTCAGACAAGTGGGGGTAGTTTTTCAGAAACCGCTGAACCACCAGATTAAAAACGTGCACCAGGCATGGCACGTGTGTGAGGCTGCCAAGCTGCGTAGCCGCCACCAGGTTACGGCCGTTGTCACACACGACCATGCCCGGTTGGAGGCTCAGTGGTGAAAGCCAGAGGTCGGTTTGCTCCGTCAGACCCTGTAACAGCTCGGGGGCCATGTGCCTCTTGTCACTTAAGCTGATTAGTTTTAATATGGCTTCCTGACGCTTGCCCACGGCAGTGCTGCCGCGCCACGTGCTACCGACTTCTGGCGACGTGCTCACACTTCGTAATTGAGAGGTGGAGGTGGCGGAGGAAGGGGGTTTTTGGAGGAGGTGGCATAATACGCCGCAGATACCAGCATCGAGGTAGACCCGCTATTCATGGTGTGGGTAGCACGTGAGCGGTCCCAGGCTCTGACTCGGTCCCAGCCTCCACCAAGTTCACCCAATGTGCCGTCAGGGAAATATAGTGGCCGTGCCCGTCAGTACTTGTCCTTGTGTCCGTTGTTAAGTAGACCTTCCCAGTAACTGCGTTGTTGAGGGCACGGGTAATGTTGCGGGAGCCATGCTAGTGTAGGGCAGGGAAGGCGCACCGGGAAAAATAGTGGCGACTGGGACCTAATAGTGTTGGATGGCCACCGCATCATGTTTTTGAAAGCCTCTGTTTCCACAAGCCTGTACGGCAATGATTAAATTGGCAGTGTGCACGTTTAAAGCTTGTGCATGCGGGTGGGTGGCGGCATATTTGCGCTTTCGCTCCAACACTTGTGTAAGCGACAGCAGAACACTGTTCTGGGAGACATTGGTAGAGGCTCTGGAGGACCGTGGAGGTGAGGGTGTGGGTGCAGGCTGGGAGGCGCTCGTGCCTGCGTCCTGGGAGAGGGATTGCATCTGTGTGGCAGGTTGTGGCACAAGGGAAGAGGCAGTGGTGTGACCCGGAGGCGGTGAATGGCCTTCGTCCCACCTTGTGGTGTGCTTGGCCATCATATGCCAGCGCATGCTGGTGGTGGTGAGGCTGGTAGTGGTGGCTCCCCGCTGATCTTGGCGTGGCACAGGTTGCACACCACTGTTCGTCAGTCGTCCGCGCTCTCACTGAAAAACATCCACACCTTTGAACATCTAGCCCTCTGCATGGAGGCTTGCTGCGAGGGGGCGCTGTGGGAAACAGTTGGGGGATCTTTGCTCTGGCCCTGCCTCTCCCCCTGGCCACCCCACTGCCTCTTCCTAACCGCCCTGCTGCTGCACTTGCCTCCCCCTCTGAAGCCCTGTCTTCAGTAGGCTTAGCAAGCCAAGTGGGGTCAGTCACCTCATCGTCCAGCAGCTCTTCCTCAGAATCCTCTGTGCGCTCCTCCCTCTGACTTACTGCTTTTACTACTACCTCACTGACAGACAACTGTGTCTCATCATCCTCATCAACAAAAAGCTCTTGAGACAGTTGCTAGAATTTCCCAGCCTCATAATCTGGACTCTGGGAACTTTCCAAAGGTTGGGCACTGGTCATGACAAACTCCTCAGGTGAGAGAGGAACCATTTTTTCCCACTCTGGGCAGGGTCCTGAGAAGAGTTCCTGGGAGTCTACCTGCTCAGAATCTGTCACTTTCTTGGAGTGACGAGGCTGGGAGGAAGGAGCAGCAGCCAGAGGATTCAAAGGTGCAGTCCCTAGGCCCGGAGTAGTGGACTGTGTAGAACACTGGGGGTTTAATACATTGCTGGACGCATTATCTGCCATCCACAACAGGACCTGCTTGCACTGCTCTTCTTGTAATAAAGGTCTACTACGCGGACCTGCAATTTGTGATAGGAAGCTGGGGAGCATAGGGACTTGGCGCTCTCCTAATCCCTCAGCAGCCGGCTGTGATGCACCCCGCCCAGGACCTCGACCTGCGCCCACACCCTCACTTGGACTCCCGCGGCCGCGTTCACATCCTCGACCCTTACCCCTACTCCTCATCAAGTCAGAGAAAGGATAGAGCAGGGCCAAATAAATTATACCACCGCATAGCACTGAGAACTGTGGCTAATTTACCACACACAGAGACGTGTAGATACCAGAGGCTCTATGCTGTGACGGGAAAAAAATTAGCGCTGATACGGAGGGGTCATTTACCGCTCTCAGAGACTTGTATATAATAGAGAGGCTGTATGCAGTGGGAGAAAAATAGAAAGGCAGTGGATAGTGCTGGTAACTGCGACAACTTCACCGCACCCAAGGAAAGGGTATTGTGCGACGCTCTGCCCAGGGGCAGAAAGCTATACAGGCAGTGAACAGTGCTAATAACTGCGGCAACTTCACCGCACCCAAGGAAAGGGTATTGTGTGAAGTTCTGACAAGGGGCAGAAAGCTATACAGCTAGTGAACAGTGCTAATAACTGCGGCAACTTCACCGCACCCAAGGAAAGGGTAATTGTGCGAAGCTCTGCCCAGGGTCAGAAAGCTATACAGCCAGTGGACAGTGCTAATAACACGGGCAACTTCACCACACCCAAGGAAAGAGTATTGTGCGAAGCTCTGCCCAGGGGCAGAAAGCTATACAGGCAGAGAACAGTGCTAATAACAGGGGCAACTTCACCGCACCCAAGGAAAGGGTATTGTGCGACGCTCTGCCCAGGGACAGAAAGCTATACTGCCAGTGAACAGTGCTGATAACTGTGGATACTTCACCCAACACATACAATGGTATCTTTGAAATGCTGTTCTGCAGTGGCACAGGAAATACTTGCGTACTATTTAGCGATGAGAGTGAGCCCTCTGCCTAATGCACACATAGGACGGTATAGCTGCAGTGATCTGGAGTGGCCCAGGAAATATTTGCGTACTATTTAGTGATGAGAGTGAGCTGCTATAGATGTAATGCTCTGCAGAGGGATAGATGTTAAAAAAAACTGGTACACTACTGCTCCCAGCCAGCCACAACTGTAATGCACACGATGAGGAGTGTCCCTAAGAAGGACCGTTGGGGTTCTTGAAGACAGGATCCTACTTAAACACTTTACCTCAACTCTGCCTAATGCACTGCAGACTAAGAGCTGTAATGCTCTGCAGAGTGATATATTTTTTTTTACAAGAAAAAAACAAACACCCTACTTCACCGCACCCAAGAAAAGGGAATTCTGCAATGGTCTGCACAGGGTCAGAGAGCTATACAGCCAGTGGACAGTGCTAATAACTGCGGAAACTTCACCGCACCCAAGGAAAGGCTATTGTGCGATGGTCTGCACAGGGGCACAAAGCTATACAGCCAATGGATTGTGCTGTTAACTGCAGCAACTTCACCCAACACATAGAATGGTATCTGTGAAATGCTGTTCTGGAGTGGCCCAGGAAATATTTGTGTACTATTTAGCGATAAGAGTGAGCTGCTATAGCTGCAATGCTCTGCAGAGGGATAGATATTAAAAAAAAACCAACTGGTGCAATACTGCTCCCAGCCAGCCACAACTGTAATGCAAACGATGAGGAGTGTCCCTAAGAAGGACTGTTGGGGTTCTTGAAGACAGGATCCTACTTAAACACTTGACTAGGTACAACGGAGTCGTCGCTGTGACCACTTACCCCCCCATTACCCCTTTTAACCTAGCTTATCTAAAATAAACACCGACAACTTATTTTTGGATTAAATGTGGCCACAGCAGCCAATTTTATTATAACATACAACAATAAATCCTGAATAACACTTTTTTAACCCTGATCCTAACTACTATGGAGAGATCCTTGGAGTTCCCCACAAAATTATCTGTTGCCTCACCCAAAAAACAAGGAAGATAGGTGTAACTGTCTCCCGTCTCCTAAAAATCCTGACTCGGGAAACCCTATCTTCCAAACTACGCCTCCCGTCTCCAATCACCTGACTCAGGAGACTCGCCATTTACCTCGAGTCACCAACCTCCCGACCCCGAGGCTATCTAGCCATACCCCGGCTATTAACAACCACAACTTTAGCAGGTAACCCCCTGCCAAACAAGAGGCGACAGACCCACCTACAATTTAAAACTAACCAGAGGGGGGAGGAGGTAACTCTACTAACCCCTGCCTCCCCCCTTACCCCCTCTTATATTGACTCCAAGGACCCCTCCCTAACCGCCACAGCCAGCACGGCTTGAAACCTCAAGCCTGCGCCGCCCTCCACAACAACAAGGCGCGCTCCACTCCCTCCTGAACTGCCTCTAACCACAAGTCAAAACCTATCTCATTTAAATGCACCCCATCTTGTCTCCAATAATTCCCCCTGCCAGACTCTAGGTCTATGTGTCGCACCGCGACCCCCCCATTCCTTCCCACAAAGCGAGATACTTCCCTATTAAGCTTTATTCTCGCTTTGTCTAATCCTCTTGCAGTCCGCACAAACTTCCATACCTGCCTAGGCACGATCTCTGACCAGACCACCACCATCTTCTTATGCGCCGCTAACAATCTTAGGATATCATACCTGATATCCCTCGATAGATCCCTGAAGGGCCTTTTCCCCAAATCATTCCCCCCTGCATGTATAACAACTATGTCCGGGGCCCTGTCTAAACCCACCATCCTCTCAAACTCCTCCAACACTTTGCACCACGACATCCCTCTAACTCCCATCCATCTCAGGACCGCCTCTGACCTAGGAAACCTCAACTGTCTCCCGTCCTGCCTCACACTAGCCCTCTCCGCCCCCCAATAAACATATGAGTGGCCCATAATCCACACAAGCGCCGATTGTGGACCTGAAACAAAAAGGAGAAAACAAAATTGACCAACACCCCTTGATTATCATTATACCCCCTACCCCCCTAACACTGTTACAGCAACTGGGGACGAACATACAATTTATATCTCCCAGATTGCCACCTACCGATTTTTCTAATCGACTCGCCCGACAAACCTTGCACCTGTGCCTCTGTAGCCGCCCCCACCCTAAACGAGTGTGTCCCAAATTGCGACTCATCTAAACCGAGCTCCCTCAGCGCCTTCCTAAAGATCGCTGTAAACTGGAAGCGTGAGAAAAACTGGCCCCCCTCATGCTGCAATAAAGGGCCTAATCTCTTACCCGCTACCTCAGTATAGCTAACCCATGCCGACACGGGGCACATTATTGACCCGTGAACCCTACCCAATCTAATCAAATGTCCCCGCCCAGCCTGATCTGTTTTTGATCGGCGTATGACCAACTCTAAATGGTCATCAACTTTTCTAACATCCGCCCCCTGTAAACCTCCCCCAACTGATTTACTAGGGGACACCAACTCCCCCACCCTAAATGCCCCAAAAAATGCCAGTGAAAACGCTAACCTGAATAACGATCTTTCGAACAACGTATCGCAGAGGCCTTCCAGTACCCCCCCTAACTTTTCTAACAACTCAAACGAAACTGGTCTACGTAAGTCCACACTGCCTTTACCTTTTCTAAAACCCTTCAACGCTTGTCTCACTAGGAAATTCTTCGTTATATCCCCCACCCCCCTTAACTTACACCCAAATGCTACCCCTGCCATGAACCTGTTCGCTCGTGACACCGAAACATTATCCTGCTCTGACTTACCCAACCAACTTAACAGCGCCCCCACTCTATCTTCCTCCGCCTCTCCTATCCCAAGCTGACCTACCCAGCCTTCCCACTCCTGCCACGCTGCTATATACGCAGCTCTAGTACCCTGAGCCAGTGACCTCTCGATTAGATGCCCCACTGCTCTCTTACCACACTCCAAAGATGAGACGGGCACGTCCTCCCTCGGTCCTCCGCCTGAGGGGCCAGGGTCCTGAATCGCTCCCACTGAAACCGAGAAAGAGCATCCGCGATTGAATTCTCAATCCCCGGCACGTGCACCGCCACTATCCAAATATTCATCTTCAATGTTTCCAATACCAGGTGGCGCAACAAATTCACCACCGGGGGTGATGAGGCGGTCAAAGCATTGATCACCTGCACCACCCCCATATTGTCGCAATGGAACCTCACCTTCTTGTTCTGAAGGCGATCGCCCCAAAGCGCCACGGCCACCACTATTGGAAACAGTTCCAACAATACCAGATTCTTCGTCAAACCTTCCTCCCGCCATGTGATCGGCCATTCCCCAACACACCATTGCCCCTGGCAAAATGCCCCAAATCCCGCACTCCCTGCCGCGTCTGTAAACAACTCGTAGTCTACATTCTCACTCACTTCCGAGATTATCATGGACCTCCCATTGTATTTGTTTAAAAAGGAAGCCCAGACTGCTAGGTCCCCTTTTAAACTCCTCCCCACTCTGATGTAGTGATGCGGGGCTCGAATTCCCGCCGTGGCCGACGCCATTCTTCGACAAAATATTCGCCCCATAGGCATTATTCTGCAAGCGAAATTCAACTTGCCCAATAATGACTAAAGCCCCTTCAGCGTGACTTTCTTGACTTTCCGTGTCTTTTCTACCTCGCATTTTAAATCCCGCAACTTATCTTCCGGTAATTGACATACCATCGCCTCCGTATCTATCCAGATGCCCAAAAACTGAAGAGAAGTTGCAGGGCCCTCTGTCTTGTCGGGAGCCAAAGGCACCCCGAACCGATCCGCCACCCACTGTAACGTTCCCAGCAGAGTCGCACACATCGGCGATTCCGCTGGGCCAATACACAAAAAATCGTCAAGGTAGTGAATTACTGACTGCTGCTTTGCAGTGTCTTTCACTACCCATTCCAAGAAAGTGCTGAAGGCTTCGAAGTATGCACATGAGATTGAACATCCCATGGGCAGACACCGATCGGCGAAATACTTACCTCCCCAAAAACAACCAAGTAAGCGAATACTATCTGGAGAAACCGGCAAAAGGCGGAACGCCGACTCAATGTCGGCTTTCGCTAACAGCGCCCCCCTCCCATACCTTCTTACCCATTTTAGTGCCGCATCAAAAGATGTATAAACCACCGAACAGAGCTCAGGGTCTATACCATCGTTCACTGATGCCCCTTTCGGATAAGAAAGATGGTGTATTAACCGAAACTTATTCGGTTCCCTCTTAGGTACTACTCCCAGGGGAGACACTACGAAGTTCCGGAGGGGAGGCTCCTGAAAGGGGCCTGCCATCCGCCCTAAGCTAATTTCTTTTGCCAGTTTCTCCGAAACCACTTCCGGATTCCTCATGGCCGAGAGTAGGTTTTTTGTTGATAACGGAATCTCATGTTTTGGGGGAGGGATGTGAAACCCCCCCCGAAAACCTTCTTCCAACAATTTCGCCTTTTCCCTGTCAGGATACCTATTTAGAAACCTGACCATCTCTTCCAGCCTCACCGGCGTCCTCCCTTTTTCCACCCCCTCCTGCGGCCTTTCCTTTTCCTTTCTTAAAGCATTTTGATGCTCCATGTGACCCGCCATTGCAGTGTGAGCAGACATGCTTAAATCTGCAGCCTGCTCCGAATTTGCATTGGCCCTCATTAAATTGCCAACACAAACCGACTCTATTACCCCCTGACTGACCCCCCTGGTTTCCCCCCTGTGAGGTTGAAGCCAGGCCTGATGGCCCGGCTCCCCCGTGAAAAGGCTGCCCAAATCGACTAGGTGCCATGACCCGAAGCCACAGACCAATATCTTTTTGGTCCCAACGGATTGACGGCCTCACCGCCTTACGTTGCCTAAACTGTTCGTCGTACCTTAACCAGGTTTGACCCCCGTAAACCCGATACGCCTCGCCTATCGAATCTAGATAACAGAAGAGGCCGGAACAGTTCTCCGGCGCCTTCTCCCCAATTACGCTGGCCAATATAGCGAACGCCTGCAACCAATTATTAAATGTTTGAGGAATTAAACGCCATCTGCGTTTTTCTTCCTCCTCCTTCTTGTATTCGGTCCTTTTGCCTTTGTCCAAATTAAATTTCTCCAAAGGCAAGAGGGAGAATATCTCTACAAATTCGTCCCGCCATATCTTCTCCCTCGTTTCCTTCTTAAGATGTGCTCCTAACGGGCCCTCGAAACACACGTATACCTCCCCTTTTGCCCTATCGTCCAACCGCACTGCTTCCCCGTCCCTTTCCGTTTGTACGGCAACCGTCACCCCTGACGCCGTTTCATCTGCCCCCCCCGAGCTGACCCCTAGAGTACTTACCCTACTGGAAGGGGTTGCCATTGAAGTACTCCATGCAGCCACCGGCGATGGCCCCACGTCCGGCCCTCCCGTTCCCCCTGCCTGGACTCCCCCAGTCGCCCCAGCGGGGAAGCCCTCCCCGCCAGACAACACACTACCCGGCGTGTTAAACGCCGTTCCAGGCAAACCGACCGACCCCATTTCCTGCCTCCGCAGTAATTCCCACATACAACCCATAAGTGCCCTCAAATCGTTATCCCCCCCATGCGCACCAGCAAAACTGACCGCACCACTACCTATACCCCCCCCCCCCCTACAGGCACAGATCTAGCAATAACATTTACAGTGTTTTGTGTGGTAGACTCACCGGGCTGCGCAGGTGCTGTGGGCCCACCAGCCGCCGCTCCGTCTTCCTGGCGTCTCATCCTGGGATCCGTCCATGTCCCGCCCGATCCATCTGATTCCTCCGCCGACTGCCGCCTCTCCGCTGTGCGCGCAGCCGCCCCGCTGGAACTCAAAAAACCGGCATTAATAAAATCCTCCGGACCAGCCTGCTGCTGTCCCCTTCTTCCGCCGAACACCTGCTCCAGCTCCCCTCCCCTGGTCCCCCGGCTAACCCTCCCGCTGGGTCCACACTGCTCCCCTCCAGCAGCTCTGGACCCTCTGCTCTGTCCTGACACGGATCCTCTCGCCGAACTGAGACAAGGGCGCTCCTCTCTGCTACCCTCACCGCTGGAGCGCCCCCCCCCCCTCTAACTGCTCCTGGAGCCGACTGTGCAGTCGCAGGTCCCGGCCCCCTCGCAGCCCGGGTACCTGCGCTGCACGCAGCGCCACGCCGCCGATTAGGATTCCTCCCAGCCCTGCCCCCCCCCCCCTGCCGCTGCGGGGGCTGGCCCGGCTGGAGGTTCCACAGATGGGCTCCCTGTGCGGCGCCGGCGCACAGGCGCGTGCTCGGGGCTAAGCCTCTCCGGCGCACGCGCCCGACGCGGCCTCCTCTCCCTCTCTGGAACTGCCGCCGCTCCCCCCTCTCCCTCACTTGCCAGTCTTTCGAGCCACCCGATTCCTCGCTCAGCTGCCGCTGCCCGGATCCTCTCCATCAGCGCTTCTATCTCTTCAGGCTCTTCTTGAACTGCAGTACCTCCGATCTCCACCGGGGGCAATCTTCCTGCTCAGGTCCTGTCACCAAGCAGTGTTTTGTGCTCCGGTCTTCTGAACAGCGATCTTCCTGCTCCGGTCTTCTCACTAACGGTCTTCTTGCTCCGATCTCCTCACCAGCGGTCTTCCTGCTCTGGTCTTCTCACCAGCGGTCTTCTTGCTCCGATCTTCTCACCAGCGGTCTTCCTGCTCCGGTCTTCAGGTAGGTCTTCTAATTTCTTCTGTCTTCACCCGATCGTCCTCTGCTTCAGGTCCTCCCGATCTTCCTCAGCTGCCACGCTTAAATTCTTATCCTGCTGTCTTTTTTCTTCGGTCTTCACTCTTCTCCCCGTCCAGGTTCCAGGTCCTTCTTCTTCCTCTGCTGCTCCCGGAATGACTCCTCCCCCTTTTCTTCCCGCTCTTTCTATCCCATAAACCTTTGCTCCCCCTCATTACACCCCCTCCCTTTTAACCTCCACCTCACCTTATTTTCATTTAAAATATTAACCCTTTCCTCCCCGTTAACCCCGTCATGATCGCCTTCACCTACGGCCCTGCGGGCCCCGGTTCCGGCCTCCCTTTACCTCAACTCTGCCTAATGCACTTCAATGCAAGTCAATGGGTGCCGTAAAAACGCATCGCACATCACAGAATCGCATGCGCGACTGCGTTGCGATGCGATACTGCTATATTTCGCTCAGGCAGGGAGGAGGGGGAGGGTGGGCTTTATCAGCTCAGCTGTGCTGGGGAAGGGCAAAGCAGTCAGTGGAAAGCTGTTCTGTTTGTCCTGCAGCAGACGCCTCAGCGTGAACTGCTTGACAACTACTTTACATCTTGCTCCTTGCATTTTAAAGGCCCAAAATGCCGCGATACACGATAGACAAAGAGCGCATGATTAGAGATGAGCGAACGTACTCGTCCGAGCTTGATGCTCGATCGAATATTAGCGTGTTCGGGATGCTCGTTACTCATAACGAGCACCACGCGATGTTCGGGTTACTTTCACTTTCATCTCTGAGACGTTAGCGTGCTTTTCTGGCCAATTGAAAGACAGGGAAGGCATTACAACTTCCTCCTGTGATGTTCCAGCCCTATACCACCCCCCTGCAGTGAGTGGCTGGCGAGATCAGGTGTCACCCGAGTATAAAAATCGGCCCCTCCCGCGGCTCGCCACAGATGCATTCTGACATAGAGGAGGGAAAGTGCTATTGTGTTGGAGCTGCTATAGGGAGAGTGTTAGGAGTTATTGTAGGCTTCAAGAACCCCAACGGTCCTTCTTAGGGCCACATCTAACCGTGTGCAGTACTGTGGAGGCTGCTTTTTGCAGTGGTGCACATTTTTTTTTTTTGGTATATCGGCCGTGCAGAGCATTGCGCCCTGCAGTAATACTCCAGGGACAGAAGTGCTTAGGCAGGGAGAGCGTTAGGAGTTATTGTAGGCTTCAAGAACCCCAATGGTCCTTCTTAGGGCCACATCTAACCATGTGCAGTACTGTGGAGGCTGCTTTTTGCAGTGGTGCACATTTTTTTTTTTGGTATATCTGCCGTGCAGAGCATTGCGCCCTGCAGTAATACTCCAGGGACAGAAGTACTTAGGCAGGGAGAGCATTAGGAGTTATTGTAGGCTTCAAGAACCCCAATGGTCCTTCTTAGGGCCACATCTAACCGTGTGCAGTACTGTGGAGGCTGCTTTTTGCAGTGGTGCACTTTTTTTTTTTTTGGTATATCGGCCGTGCAGAGCATTGCGCCCTGCAGTAATACTCCAGGGACAGAAGTGGTGGTTAGGCAGGGACAGAAGACATATTCATTTAATATAGGCAGTGGGCCTTTGCTAAAAAAATTTGTTCAAAAAATCTATTTGGCCTGCCTGTCACTGTGCTCAGTGTTCTGGGTCTGTGTGTGCTGGGTGTAGTAGTTCTACAAAATCATACGCAGCCAGCTAAGTGTTACAGCAGGCTTGCGCCAAATAATTTCCTGGCTCTGTCTGGGCTCTGAAATCACCGCTGTGTTGCAGTTAATAGTGCAACACTCTGCAGTGCAGTGACATACCCTAGGGCCAGAAGTGTGGAGGCAGGGACAGAAGACATATTCATTTAATATAGGCAGTGGGCCTTTGCTAAAAAAATTTGTTCAAAAAATCTATTTGGCCTCCCTGTCACTGTGCTCAGTGTTCTGGGTCTGTGTGTGCTGGGTGTAGTAGTTCTACAAAATCATACGCAGCCAGCAAAGTGTTACAGCAGGCTTGCGCCAAATAATTTCCTGGCGTTCCGTAAGCGAAGTCAGCCTCCAACCACAGGCCAATAAGCGGCACATTTAATTACAGCGTTCTGTTTCTGAATTACTGGTAAAACAGCATGCTGAGGGGTAGGGGTAGGCCTAGAGGACGTGGACGCGGCCGAGGACGCGGAGGCCCAAGTCAGGGTGTGGGCACAGGCCGAGCTCCTGATCCAGGTGTATCGCAGCCGACTGCTGCGGGATTAGGAGAGAGGCACGTTTCTGGCGTCCCCACGTTCATCGCACAATTAATGGGTCCACGCGGGAGACCTTTATTAGAAAATGAGCAGTGTGAGCAGGTCCTGTCGTGGATGGCAGAAAGTGCTTCCAGCAAGCTATCGTCCACCCACAGTTCTGCGCCGTCCACTGCTGCAACTCAGAATCCTCTGGCTGCTGCTCCTCCTTCCTCCCAGCCTCCTCACTCCACTACAATGACACATTCTCAGGAGCGGGCAGACTCCCAGGAACTGTTCTCGGGCCCCTGCTCAGATTGGGCAGCAGTGGTTCCTTTCCCACCAGAGGAATTTATCGTGGCTGATGCCCAACCATTGGAAAGTTCCCGGGGTTCGGGGGATGAGGCTGGGGACTTCCGGCAACTGTCTCAAGACCTTTCAGTGGGTGAGGAGGACGATGACGATGAGACACAGTTGTCTATCAATGAGGTAGTAGTAAGGGCAGTAAGTCCGAGGGAGGAGCGCACAGAGGATTCTGAGGAAGAGCAGCAGGACGATGAGGTGACTGACCCCACCTGGTTTGCTAAGCCTACTGAGGACAGGTCTTCAGAGGGGGAGGCAAGGATAGCAGCAGGACAGGTTGCAAGAGGCAGTGCGGTGTCCAGGGGTAGAGGCAGGGCCAGACCGAATAATCCACCAACTGTTTCCCAAAGCGCCCCCTCGCGCCATGCCGTCCTGCAGAGGCGTGGGGGGGCTCAAAGCTGTGGCAGTTTTTCACTGAGAGTGCAGACGACCGACGAACAGTGGTGTGCAACCTTTGTCGCGCCAAGATCAGCCGGGGAGCCACCACCAACAGCCTCACCACCACCAGCATGCGCAGACATATGATGGCCAAGCACCCCACAAGGTGGGACGAAGGCCGTTCACCGCCTCCGGTTTGCACCGCTGCCTCTCCCCCTGTGCCCCAACCTGCCACTGAGATCCAACCCCCCTCTCAGGACACAGGCACTACCGTCTCCTGGCCTGCACCCACACCCTCACCTCCGCAGTCCTCGGCCCCATCCACCAATGTCTGTCAGCGCAGCGTCCAGACGTCGCTAGCGCAAGTGTTGGAGCGCAAGCGCAAGTACGCCGCCACGCACCCGCACGCTCAAGCGTTAAACGTGCACATAGCCAAATTTATCAGCCTGGAGATGCTGCCGTATAGGGTTGTGGAAACGGAGTCCTTCAAAAGTATGATGGCGGCGGCTGCCCCGCGCTACTCAGTTCCCAGTCGCCACTACTTTTCCTGATGTGCCGTCCCAGCCCTGCACGACCACGTCTCCCGCAACATTGTACGCGCCCTCACCAACGCGGTTACTGCCAAGGTCCACTTAACAACGGACATGTGGACAAGCACAGGCGGGCAGGACCACTATATCTCCCTGACGGCACATTGGGTGAATTTAGTGGAGGCTGGGACAGAGTCAGAGCCTGGGACCGCTCACGTCCTACCCACCCCCAGAATTGTGGGCCCGAGCTCGGTGCTGGTATCTGCGGCGGTGTATGCTTCAACCACTAAACCACCCTCCTCCTCCGCAACCTCTGTCTCGCAATCAAGATGTGTCAGCAGCAGCAGGACGTCCCCAGCAGTCGCTATCGCGCGGCGTGGTAGCACAGCGGTGGGCAAGCGTCAGCAGGCCGTGCTGAAACTACTTAGCTTAGGAGAGAAGAGGCACACGGCCCACGAACTGCTGCAGGGTCTGACAGAGCAGACCGACCGCTGGCTTGCGCCGCTGAGCCTCCAACCGGGCATGGTCGTGTGTGACGACGGCCGTAACCTGGTGGCGGCTCTGCAGCTCGGCAGCCTCACGCATGTGCCATGCCTGGCCCACGTCTTTAATTTGGTGGTTTCTGAAAAGGTACCCACGCTTGTCAGACATGCTCGGAAAGTTGCACATTTCCGCAAGTCCCACACGGACGCTGCCACCCTGCACATCCTGCAACATCGGTTTAATCTGCCAGTGCACCGACTGCTGTGCGACGTGCCCACACGGTGGAACTCTACGCTCCACATGTTGGCCAGGCTCTATGAGCAGCGTAGAGTTATAGTGGAATACCAACTCCAACATGGGCGGCGCAGTTGGAGTCAGCCTCCTCAATTCTTTTCAGAAGAGTGGGCCTGGTTGGCAGACATCTGCCAGGTCCTTGGAAAGTTTGAGGAGTCTACCCAGGTGGTGAGCGGCGATGCTGCAATCATTAGCGTCACCATTCCTCTGCTATGCCTCTTGAGAAGTTCCCTGCAAAGCATAAAGGCAGACGCTTTGCGCTCAGAAACAGAGCCGGGGGAAGACAGTATGTCGCTGGATAGTCAGAGCACCCTCCTGTCTATATCTCAGCGCGTTGAGGAGGAGGAGGAGGAGCATGAGGAGGATGAGGAGGAGGGGGAAGAGACAGCTTGGCCCACTGCTGACGGTACACATGCTGCTTGCCTGTCATCCTTTCAGCGTGTATGGCCTGAGGAGGAGGAGGAGGAGGATCCTGAAAGTGATCTTCCTAGTGAGGACAGCCATGTGTTGCGTACAGGTACCCTGGCACACATGGCTGACTTCATGTTAGGATGCCTTTCTCGTGACCCTCGCGTTGCACGCATTCTGGCCACTACGGATTACTGGGTGTACACACTGCTCGACCCACGCTATAAGGAGAACCTTTCCACTCTGATACCCGAAGAGGAAAGGTGTTCGAGAGTGTTGCTATACCACAGGACCCTGGCGGACAAACTGATGGTAAAATTCCCATCCGACAGCGCTAGTGGCAGAAGGCGCAGTTCCGAGGGCCAGGTAGCAGGGGAGGCGCGGAAATCAGGCAGCATGTACAGCACAGGCAGGGGAACACTCTTTAAGGCCCTGGACAGCTTTATGGTTCCCCAGCAAGACTGTCACCGCTCCCCAGTCAAGGCTGAGTCGGCGGGAGCACTGTAAAAGGATGGTGAGGGAGTACGTAGCCGATCGCACGACCGTCCTCGGTGACGCCTCTGCCCCCTACAACTACTGGGTGTCGAAGCTGGACACGTGGCCTGAACTCGCGCTGTATGCCCTGGAGGTGCTTGCTTGTCCTGCGGCTAGCGTCTTGTCAGAGAGGGTGTTTAGTGCGGCTGGGGGAATCATCATAGATAAGCGTACACGCCTGTCAACCGACAGTGCCGACAGGCTTACACTCATCAAGATGAACAAAGCCTGGATTTCCCCAGACTTCTCTTCTCCACCAGCGGACAGCAGCGATACCTAAGCAATACGTAGGCTGCACCCGCGGATGGAAGCATCGTTCTCTATTACCTTCAAAAACGGGGACATTTTTGCTTCATCAATCTGTGTATAATATTCCTCCTCCTCCTCCTGCTCCTCCTCCTGAAATGTGACATAATCACGCCGAACGGGCAATTTTTCTTAGGGCCACAAGGCTCAGTCATATAATTTTTCTAAACAATTTTTATACGTTTCAATGCTCATTATAGCGTTGAAACTTTCACCTGAACCAATTTTTATTTTCACTGGGCTGCCTCCAGACCTAGTTACCAATTAAGCCACATTAACCAAAGCGATTAATGGGTTTCACCTGCCCTCTTGGTTGGGCATGGGCAATTTTTCAGAGGTACATTAGTACTGTTGGTACACCAATTTTTTGGTGCCCTCGCCTACAGTGTAATTCAATTAATATTTTGCCCACCTGCATTAAACATGACATTACCTCAGCTGTGATGGGCAATGCAATGGGATACATTTATATACCGCCGGTGGGTTCCAGGGAGCCACCCATGCTGTGGGTCCACACGGAGTTGTAACTACATCTGTCCACTTCTAAAGAACCCCAGTCTGACTGGGGCATGCAGTGTGGACCGAAGCCCACCTGCATTAAGCATGACATTACCTCAGCTGTGATGGGCAATGCAATGGGATATATTTATGTACTGCCCGTGGCTTCCTGGCACCCACCCATGCTGTGGGTCCACACGGAGTTGAACCTACATCTGTCCACTTCTAAAGAACTCCAGTCTGACTGGGGCATGCAGTGTGGGCCGAAGCCCACCTGCATTAAGCACGACATAACCTCAGCTGTGATGGGCAATGCAATGGGATATATTTATGTACTGCCGGTGGGTTCCAGGGAGCCACCCATGCTGTAGGTGCACACGGAGTTGTAACTACATCTGTCCACTTCTAAAGAACCCCAGTCTGACTGGGGCATGCAGTGTGGGCCGAAGCCCACCTGCATTAAGCACGACATTACTACCTCAGCTGTGATGGGCAATGCAATGGGATATATTTATGTACCGCCGGTGGGTTCCACGGAGCCACCCATGCTGTAGGTGCACACGGAGTTGTAACTACATCTGGCCACTTGTAAAGAACCCCAGTCAGACTGGGGCATGCAGTGTGGGCCGAAGCCCACCTGCATTAAGCACGACATTACCTCAGCTGTGATGGGCAATGCAATGGGATATATTTATGTACCGCCGGTGGGTTCCAGGGAGCCACCCATGCTGTGGGTGCACACGGAATTCCCATTGCGGAGTTGTACCTGGCTGTGACTATTTAAAAAAAAACGCGGTCTGACTGGGGCATGCAGACACCTTGACAGAATGAATAGTGTGTGGCACATAGGTTCCCCATTGCTATGCCCACGTGTGCAGATCCAGATGGAGGTGGCACAGGATTGGATTTCTCATTGCTTCTGTACAGCATTGTGGACTATCTCCCCGCCCCTTTTATGGGGGGGTCGCTGCCTAGCCATGCCAACCATCTGCAGTGTGTGCCTGCTTTTCCTCTGGTGGTGTGGTTTCCTCTGGTGGTTTCCTCATGAGGGTGGTGTGGCATGAGTGTAGCTGAAGGCTGCGCAGGGACACTTTGGTGTGCGCGCTGGACACTGCGTCGTGCAAGGGGGGGGGGAGGGGGTAGGGCAGCATGTAACCCAGGAGAAGTGGCAGTGGAGTGTCATGCAGGCAGTGATTGTGCTTTGTTGGAGGTAGTGTGGTGCTTAGCTAAGGTATGCATTGCTAATGAGGGCTTTTCAGAAGTAAAAGTTGTTGGGCGGGGGGGGGGGGCACTCTTGCCGGTATTGTGGCTTAATAGTGGGACCTAGGAACTTGAGATGCAGCCCAACATGTAGCCCCTCGCCTGCCCTATCCGTTTCTGTGCCGTTCCCATGACTTTCTTGAATTGCCCAGATTTTCACAAATGAAAACCTTAGCGAGCATCGGCGAAATACAAAAATGCTCGGGTCGTCCATTGACTTCAATGGGGTTCGTTATTCGAAACGAACCCTCGAGCATCGCGAAAAGTTCGTCCCGAGTAACGAGCACCCGAGCATTTTGGTGCTCGCTCATCTCTACGCATGATACTTCTCGTTCGGGAGCTGCCCAATCTTTGGGGTACCCGGCGAGAAGAATTCCATGTGAGAGCCCTGCGCGATGATGGCTGGGAGGAGGTGGCTGAGGAGGTTTTTGGGGCTCACTGGGTCCGAGCCTGTGCCACAGAGCGTGCTAAAATGCGTAAGTACATTTATTTATGGGTGCACTACAGTTTTTGGGTGTTGCATGACAGTGATACCTTCTGTGTGGGAGTTTATGTTCCATTAGCTTGTGAATGTTATCTATGTTAATGCAAAGCTCCTTTTCATGTGCATGCTTATGCCTTTTCCTTCTTGCAGTGTCATATATTGGCTCCTTTTACGGTTGTCAGGGTGGCCATTGTCCGTGGTGTTCTTTAGCTGTTGAACTGTAGCGTATATGTGGATGTAATGCCCTGTGTTTTCCCCCCCGCAGCAGAGGTCGCTATTTTAGGGTGACTACCCACTAGTGTTTTTTTTTTTTTTACTGCGAAATTCGCAACGTTTTTTTTTCTGCAGGGGTCTATGGGCTCTGGGACTTGTAAAGCTAAAATCGTGATCGCGCAAAATCGCGATTTCGTGTGGTTGCGATTTTAACATTACAAGACCCATAGACCCCCTGCAGAAAAAAAAAAAACGCAGCGAATTTCGCAGTAAAAAAAAAGCGCTAGTGGGTAGTCACCCATAGACACTCTAAAAACGACAGTTCTTGCAGGCAGCACTTTGCGCTGTGTACCAGTTAATTAAAGCCTTTAGCAACAACAACAGCTTCTTAGTGGGCTGTCTCTTAAAACTAGCCCCTTCTGCACCTTATTGAAGGGGCACAAGTAGCAGGTAGTGCTCTACCAGGAGTGAGCCTGGGCATCCTAAAAACTGCTTACTCTCTGTCTTTGACTAAAGGCAATTTTTATAATTATGTAGCTCTGTTCTTTCCTAATTCTTTTGTAAATTCTATCAAAGTGCATGTGTGGCCTTTCCCCCCCGCCGACCCCCCCCCCCCCCCAAAAAAAAAACAAAGCCAATAAATCTTTATCTTGTTCCCTTTTTCCACAGTAAAGGATTTACATCGAAAGTGGCGGAGCTGCTGCGACCAGTACCGCAAAGAGCTTGGGAGAAGCAGGGCGCCAGCAAGCGGTGCTGGCTCTTCCAGGCGCAGGCCGTACTACTTGGTACGCCAGCTGAGTTTCCTGAGGCCTATTATGGAGTTGCGAGCGTAAGTTCATTAATATTTCTTTTCAACTACTGAGCTGTTGTTTGTTAAGAAAACACCAAGTTTTGCGAATCATATTTTATTAAAACACACCGCGTGTTCCTGAAGCCGGTATGTGGGTTGTTCTTTTGCAAAGGCTATGTGTAAAGCAATGTAAGGAGCATACCAGTCGATTAGCATTAAGTAATGCATATGCTGAAAGCCAATAGCATGCCAAACTGTGCGTAACACTATGCACAGATGAAAGGGTCGTGATTAGAGATGAGCGAACGTACTCGTCCGAGCTTGATATTCGTGCGAATATTAGGGTGTTCGGGATGCTCGTTACTCCTAACGAGTACCACGCGGTGTTCCGGTTACTTTCAGTTTCCTCTCTGAGATGTTAGCGCGCTTTTCTGGCCAATTGAAAGACAGGGAAGGCATTACAACTTCCCCCTGTGACGTTCAAGCCCTATACCACCCCCCTGCTGTGAGTGGCTGGGGAGATCTGATGTCACCCGAGTATAAAAGTCGGCCCCTCCCGCGGCTCGCCACACATGCCTTGTGACTTAGCTGAGGGAAAGTGCTGCTGCTGGTGCTGCTGTAGGGAGAGCGTTAGGAGTCAGTGTAGGCTTCAAGAACCCCAACGGCCCTTCTCAGGGCCACATCTACTAGTGTGCAGTACTGTGTTAGCACTGTATTTTTTTTTTTTTTTGGTCCAAAATTGGATCTGCAGAGCATTGCGCCCTGCAATAGGGACAGAAGTGGGGGTTAGGCAGGGAGAGTGTTAGGAGTTAGTGTAGGCTTCAAGAACCCCAACGGTCCTTTCTAGGGCCACTTCTATCCGTGTGCAGTACTGTCCAGGCTGCTGTTAGCAGTGTTGCATATTTTTTTTTTTTTCTCAAAACCGGCTGTGCAGAGCATTGCACCCGGCATTAATACTACAGGGATAGAATTGTGTAGGCAGGGCCAGAAGACATTTATTATTCATTGAATACACGCAGTGGGGTCTTCCCTTTGCTAAAAAGGAAAAGAAATTATATTTTTCCTGCCTGTGTCAGTCCTAAGGTCTCCGTGTACGTGTGTGCTGCGTGTACAACGTACAAAAATCAGACGCAACCAGCTACGCTTTACTGCAGCCTAGCACCATTGTCTTTCCTGACTGGCAAATACCTGCTCTGCTAGAGTTAATAACTCTGCTACACTATACTTGTGTGACACTTTTTGAGGGCCACACCACAGATATTAAACTTATTGTTTTTCATTGAATACACGCAGTGGGGTCTTCCCTAAGCTAAAAAGGAAAAAAATTATATTTGGCCTGCCTGTGTCAGTCCTAAGGTCTCCGTGTACGTGTGTGCTGCGTGTACAACGTACAAAAATCAGACGCAACCAGCTACGCTTTACTGCAGCCTAGCGCCATTGTCTTTCCTGACTGGCAAATACCTGCTCTGCTAGAGTTAATAACTCTGCTACACTATAGTTGTGTGACACTTTTTGAGGGCCACACCACAGATATTAAACTTCTTGTTCATTGAATATACGCAGTGGGTGCTTCCCTTTGCAAAAAAGGAAAAGAAATTATATTTTGCCTGCCTGTGTCAGTCCTAAGGTTTCCGTGTACGTGTGTGCTGCGTGTACAACGTACAAAAATCAGACGCAACCAGCTACGCTTTACTGCAGCCTAGCGCCATTGTCTTTCCTGACTGGCAAATACCTGCTCTGCTAGAGTTAATAACTCTGCTACACTATACTTGTGTGACACTTTTTGAGGGCCACACCACAGATATTAAACTTATTGTTTTTCATTGAATACACGCAGTGGGGTCTTCCCTAAGCTAAAAAGGAAAAAAATTATATTTGGCCTGCCTGTGTCAGTCCTAAGGTCTCCGTGTACGTGTGTGCTGCGTGTACAACGTACAAAAATCAGACGCAACCAGCTACGCTTTACTGCAGCCTAGCGCCATTGTCTTTCCTGACTGGCAAATACCTGCTCTGCTAGAGTTAATAACTCTGCTACACTATAGTTGTGTGACACTTTTTGAGGGCCACACCACAGATATTAAACTTCTTGTTCATTGAATATACGCAGTGGGTGCTTCCCTTTGCAAAAAAGGAAAAGAAATTATATTTTGCCTGCCTGTGTCAGTCCTAAGGTTTCCGTGTACGTGTGTGCTGCGTGTACAACGTACAAAAATCAGACGCAACCAGCTACGCTTTACTGCAGCCTAGCGCCATTGTCTTTCCTGACTGGCAAATACCTGCTCTGCTAGAGTTAATAACTCTGCTACACTATACTTGTGTGACACTTTTTGAGGGCCACACCACAGATATTAAACTTATTGTTTTTCATTGAATACACGCAGTGGGGTCTTCCCTAAGCTAAAAAGGAAAAAAATTATATTTGGCCTGCCTGTGTCAGTCCTAAGGTCTCCGTGTACGTGTGTGCTGCGTGTACAACGTACAAAAATCAGACGCAACCAGCTACGCTTTACTGCAGCCTAGCGCCATTGTCTTTCCTGACTGGCAAATACCTGCTCTGCTAGAGTTAATAACTCTGCTACACTATAGTTGTGTGACACTTTTTGAGGGCCACACCACAGATATTAAACTTCTTGTTCATTGAATTTACGCAGTGGGTGCTTCCCTTTGCAAAAAAGGAAAAGAAATTATATTTTGCCTGCCTGTGTCAGTCCTAAGGTTTCCGTGTACGTGTGTGCTGCGTGTACAACGTACAAAAATCAGACGCAACCAGCTACGCTTTACTGCAGCCTAGCGCCATTGTCTTTCCTGACTGGCAAATACCTGCTCTGCTAGAGTTAATAACTCTGCTACACTATACTTGTGTGACACTTTTTGAGGGCCACACCACAGATATTAAACTTATTGTTTTTCATTGAATACACGCAGTGGGGTCTTCCCTAAGCTAAAAAGGAAAAAAATTATATTTGGCCTGCCTGTGTCAGTCCTAAGGTCTCCGTGTACGTGTGTGCTGCGTGTACAACGTACAAAAATCAGACGCAACCAGCTACGCTTTACTGCAGCCTAGCGCCATTGTCTTTCCTGACTGGCAAATACCTGCTCTGCTAGAGTTAATAACTCTGCTACACTATACTTGTGTGACACTTTTTGAGGGCCACACCACAGATATTAAACTTCTTGTTTTTCATTGAATACACGCAGTGGGGTCTTCCCTAAGCTAAAAAGGAAAAAAATTATATTTGGCCTGCCTATGTCAGTCCTAAGGTCTCCGTGTACGTGTGTGCTGCGTGGACAACGTACAAAGATCAGACGCAACCAGCTACGGTTGAGTGCAGCCTTGCGCCAATTTCTTTCCTGCCTGGGAAATCAAATCACTGGTAATACAGCATGCTGAGGGGTAGGGGTAGGCCTAGAGGATGTGGACGCGGCCGAGGACGCGGAGGGCCAAGTGAGGGTGTGGGCACAGGCCGAGCCAGTGCGGTGGCCAGGGGTAGAGGCAGGGCCAGACCGAATAATCCACCAACTGTTTCCCAAAGCGCCCCCTCGCGCCATGCCACCCTGCACAGGTCAAGGTGCTCTACGGTGTGGCAGTTTTTCACAGAGACGCCTGACGACCGACGAACAGTGGTGTGCAACCTTTGTCGCGCCAAGATCAGCTGGGGAGGCACCACCAACAGCATGCGCAGGCATATGATGGCCAAGCACCCCACAAGGTGGGACGATGCCCATTCACCGCCTCCGGTTTGCACCACTGCCTCTCCCCCTGTGCCCCAACCTGCCACTGAGATCCAACCCCCCTCTGAGGACACAGGCACTACCGTCTCCTGGCCTGCACCCACACCCTCACCTCCGCTGTCCTCGGCCCCATCCAGCAATGTCTCTCAGCGCAGCGTCCAGACGTCGCTAGTGCCACAGTTTGAGCGCAAGCGCAACTACGACGCCACGCACCCGCACGCTCAAGCGTTAAACGTGCACATTGCAAAATTGATCAGCCTAGAGATGCTGCCGTATAGGCTTGTGGAAACGGAGGCTTTCAAAAGAATGATGGCGGCGGCGGCCCCGCGCTACTCGGTTCCCAGTCGCCACTACTTTTCCCGATGTGCCGTCCCAGCCCTGCACGACCACGTCTCCCGCAACATTGTACGCGCCCTCACCAACGCGGTTACTGCCAAGGTCCACTTAACAACGGACACGTGGACAAGCACAGGCGGGCAGGGCCACTATATCTCCCTGACGGCACATTGGGTGAATGTAGTGGAGGCTGGGACAGAGTCAGAGCCTGGGACCGCTCACGTCCTACCCACCCCCAGAATTGCAGGCCACAGCTCGGTGGTGGTATCTGCAGCGGTGTATGCTTCCTCCACTAAAGCAGACATCTGCCAGGTCCTTGGAAAATTTGAGGAGTCTACCCAGGTGGTGAGCGGCGATGCTGCAATCATTAGCGTCACCATTCCTCTGCTATGCATCTTGAGAAGTTCCCTGCAAAGGATAAAGGCAGACGCTTTGCGCTCAGAAACAGAGTCGGGGGAAGACAGTATGTCGCTGGATAGTCAGAGCACCCGCCTGTCTATATCTCAGCGCGTTGAGGAGGAGGAGGAGGAGCATGAGGAGGATGAGGAGGAGGGGGAAGAGACAGCTTGGCCCACTGGTGAGGGTACACATGCTGCTGGGCTGTCATCCTTTCAGCGTGTATGGCCTGAGGAGGAGGAAGAGGAGGAGGAGGAGGAGGATCCTGAAAGTGATCTTCCTAGTGAAGACAGCCATGTGTTGCGTACAGGTACCCTGGCACACATGGCTGACTTCATGTTAGGATGCCTTTCTCGTGACCCTCGCGTTACACGCATTCTGGCCACTACGGATTACTGGGTGTACACACTGCTCGACCCACGCTATAAGGAGAACCTTCCCACTTTCATTCCCCAAGAGGAAAGGGGTTTGAGAGTGTTGCTATACCACAGGGCGCTGGTGGACAAACTGATGGTAAACTTCCCATCCGACAACGCTAGTGGCAGAAGGTGCAGTTCCGAAGGCCAGGTAGCAGGGGAGGCGCAGAGATCAGGCAGCATGTACAGCGCAGGCAGGGGAACATTCTCCAAGGCCTTTGCCAGCTTTATGGCTCCCCAGCAAGACTGTGTCACCGCTCCCCAGTCAAGGCTGAGTCGGCGGGAGCACTGTAAAAGGATGGTGAGGGAGTACGTAGCCGATCGCACGACCGTCCTCCGTGACGCCTCTTCCCCCTACAACTACTGGGTGTCGAAGCTGGACACGTGGCCTGAACTCGCGCTGTATGCCCTGGAGGTGCTTGCTTGTCCTGCGGCTAGCGTCTTGTCAGAGAGTGTGTTTAGTGTGGCTGGGGGAATCATCACGGATAAGCGTATCCACCTGTCAAACGACAGTGCCGACAGGCTTACACTCATCAAGATGAACAAAGCCTGGATTTCCCCAGACTTCTCTTTTCCACCAGCGGACAGCAGCGATACGTAAGCAATACGTAGGCTGCACCCGCGGATGGAAGCTACGTTCTCTCTCACCATCCAAAACGGGGACATTTCTGCTTCATCAATCTGTGTCTAATATTCCTCCTCCTCCTCCTGCTCCTCCTCCTGAAACCTCACGTAATCACGCTGAACGGGCAATTTTTCTTAGGGCCACAAGGCTCGCTCATAATTTTTCTAAACAATTTTTATATGTTTCAATGCTCTTAAAAGCGTTGAAACTTTAACTTGAACCAATTTTTCGTTAAACTGGGCTGCCTCCAGGCATAGTTACCACTTAAGCCACATTAACCAAAGCGATTAATGGGTTTCACCTGCCATCTTGGTTGGGCATGGCCAATTTTTTGGATGTACATTAGTACTGTTGATACAGCAATTTTTGTGGGCCCTCGCCTACATTGTAATCAAATGAATTTTTAGCCCACCTGCATTACAGCTGACGTTACATCCGCTGTGTTGGGCAATGCAATGGGATATTTCTATGTACCGCCGGTGGGTTCCAGGGAGCCACCCATGCTGTAGGTGCACACGGAGTTTAACCTACATCTGTCCACTTGTAAAGAACCCCAGTCTGACTGGGGCATGCAGTGTGGGCCGAAGCCCACCTGCATTAAGCAAGACATTACTACCTCAGCTGTGTTGGGCAATGCAATGGGATATTTCTATGTACAGCCGGTGGCTTCCTGGCACCCACCCATGCTGTGGGTCCACAGGGAATTATAAATGCATCTGTGTCCACTTGTAAAGAACCCCAGTCTGACTGGGGCATGCAGAGACACCTTGACAGAATGAATAGTGTGTGACACATAGGTTCCCCATTGCTATGCCCACGTGTGCAGCTCCTGATGGCGGTGGCACAGGATTCTATTTCTCATTGCTACTGTACAGCATTGTGGGCTATCGCCCCGCCCCTTTTAAAGAGGGTCGCTGCCTAGCCGTGCCAACCTCTGCAGTGTGTGCCTGCTGTTCCTCCTCATGGCAGACGCACTTCTAAATAGACATGAGGGTGGTGAGGCATTAGGGCAGCTGAAGGCTGCGCAGGGACACTTTGGTGTGTGCTGTGGGGGGGAGGGGGGCGGTTGGGCAGCATGTAACACAGGAGAAGTGGCAGTGGAGTGTCATGCAGGCAGTGATTGTGCTTTGTTGGAGGTAGTGTGGTGCTTAGCTAAGGTATGCCATGCTAATGAGGGCTTTTCAGAAGTAAAAGTTTTTGGAAGGGGGGGGGGCACTCTTGCCGCTATTGTGGCTTAATAGTGGGACCTGTGAACTTGAGATGCAGCCCAACATGTAGCCCCTCGCCTGCCCTATCTGTTTCTGTGTCGTTCCCATCACTTTCTTGAATTGCCCAGATTTTCACACAAGGAAACCTTAGCGAGCATCGGCGAAATACAAAAATGTTCGGGTCGCCCATTGACTTCAATGGGGTTCGTTACTCGAAACGAACCCTCGAGCATCGCGAAAAGTTCGTCCCGAGTAACGAGCACCCGAGCATTTTGGTGCTCGCTCATCTCTAGTCGTGATTGGTGAAGCAATATAACTCCTTAACGCAAGCAACATTTGCAAAGAGTGCCAGCTGACACTATGCACTTACAGCTCATAGTGCAACTCTTGTTCTTTCGGTCACTTGAGTAGGCATCGATGCTGATACAGTGTGGCACGTTAAAGTTACGCTGGCCTATTGATGCATACCACCCCAGATGCTCCTTAAAGGACCCTTTTGCGTTGATCTTAATAAGCTATCTTATTTGATGCCAGTGGTGCAGGAGCAGAGGCCCCCCAGCCCTTTACTAATCTGCCCTCCCATGCGCTATATTCAAAAGCTTGACCTAATCACGCTGCAGTGCTCAGAAACAACATGTGTTAACGCATGTTTATGTGGGTTTTGAGGTCCCACACACAGTCGTTCAGATGCTAAGGAGGGGCTGCCATAGCGCTTGTGAAAGCTCCTTATTGTAATCATTATGGCAGCATCAGAAAGCTTTGTGTGTGAACTGCCGCAAAACACACACAATGTCATGGCCACGGCAAAAGTGACATACCTCCCGGCATAGCAAACTGAGTTGTTTCCTGACAATAACTGTTGGTATGGAGTTGGCCGTGGCCAATGGCAAAGAAATACTTGTAACGCATCAAAATGCATAGATCTCTCTTTGTTCATGCTCAACGCGTTTAGGTCAGCCAGTTGGCTTTGGCAAAGTACACTGCTTTAAAACAACATTCCTCGGGAAGTAGCACACAAACGTGTATGCATTCCAATGATTAACAACATTTTTGTTACCTAGTTGAAGTCCTTGTACAAATCAACTGTCCCACTCATGAATGTACGCGCAGTGTCAATGGGCATGTGAGTGGGGAGGTTTGCTCTGTGTAAGTGATTTTTCTGTTTTCCATGGTCGAGAGCCACTGTTGTGTAGGTTAGCCTGAGCTCACGAATCTCAGTGTTCTGACAAGTGTTTATTTTTTTGGTTGCAATACATTGCTATACTGTGTGCATACACAATATTGCCACGCACTTACCTTGTAGTGCAGCTATCAATTTTGGTACCATTTTTATAGTCTGCATTATATATGGCAGCTCCACGTTCTGTTACCATTCATGCAGAGCTGTTTTCCATGGCCAGTAGCACGTGATGCGCCGGGTGGTAGTAGCCAAGTATATGGCCAGGCAACGATGCAAGCTCCCACTGTGGATGCTGGTGCACTCCTGGGCTGCGAAGCTATAGGAAACTCTGGTAGCATAATTCAAGGAGTCCCTGGAAGATGTAGACTGCTAGCCACACTGCAGTGTTAATAAAACATTAGTAACTTTTTTTGCATTTTCCCTCTTTTGCAGAACACATGACAATGCCCCAGAGCGGGATGGGAGCACCACAGCAACCGAGTCCGTGGCATCCTCTCCAACAGCCTCCCTTCCTAGCGAGGCAGCGGAAGCAGAGGAGGAAGCGGTTATGGAGCCACCCATTCCCTCACCACCACCACCTCCTGAACCGCCAAGAGAGCCACTGCGGCACCAAACACGGCGTTCGCGGACACCCCCAGTACTGCCCAGAACCTCCCAGCAGCTCGATATGCATGTGCTGCAATACCTGCGCAGCAGCAACATCTAGACTGGGCTGATTATGCGGGGCAGTGCGTGGCAGCCTGCCTGCGCCGGATAGCACCGCAGCTGCAAATGGAGGTGCTGTTGACAATAATAGGGTTGGTGACCGCATCCCAGAATGCCTCCCGCACCAGCGCAATGCTATCCCGCATACGAACATATCTGGAGGCAAACTCGTTTGTGATCTCTGAGCCGGATTTATCTAGAGCTGCTCGAAGCTCCCAACATCGCTGACAACAACAACCGCCACAGCCTTTTGTAGGAGACGCGCCCAGCGTCTCATTTCAACAGCTGCTGGCGATGAGCCACTATTCTCCTCAGCCCAACAGCAGCAGCCGCAAGCCACACTGCACACACGTACCCCTGCCCAATTCAACTCATCGGCTGATGATCCTGAGGATGGGCCGTCAGGGACACATAGACGTGGTCAATAGAATAAATCATAATAATAGAATAGAATAATCATAAACGGTGCTGTTCCAATGTTGGGTTTGTTGTTTTGAAGACACCGCTTCTTGTTGCGTGCCTTATGTTAACAGCATGGGAATTTATGTTTTAATACTAGGTGTTTACCTTTGTTGTTTTTTTAAGCCACTTCCTGCCCTACACCCCCCACCCCCCAAACAAGTAAAAGTTTCTTTATTACCAAAATAAATAATGTTATTTTGCAAAGATTTACATGTCACGACTCTTGTTATTTCAAATAGCCTGGATTGTGGCAAATGTTGCTATGTGTGTTCTTGAAGGAATAGATACGCACTGGCTGTAATACGCTCAGCGCTCTTCGAATCAGTCGAGCACTTTCCGGAGGCAATCAATTCATTGCAGGACGTCTCTTCAAATTGCAGAACAGCATTGCAGGGGAGGCAGCATGACAACGCAGGAGAGAGGTGAGTTGTAACGTAGCGAATAGTATGCTTATTACAGCTAAACCCTATATGTTCATACCAGTAGGCATAAGAATGCACTGGAGGAAGGCTAATAAGTACATTTTCTAGGGCAGCCGCACACTCACCCAACCGCACAAAAGCTTTTGCACCCTGGAACTGTTGGTCACATTACACATTGCAGTTAGTCTGTCACGTGTCCGAAAGAGGTATGAAGCAAACTAGAACAACAGCTGTCACAACTGTGACAGAAGGCAGCAATATGCGTCTCGTGTTTCCAAAGGTGTTAGCGCTGCAGTTGCAAGCGCAATAGCGAAAAATATTCTTTTTTTTTTTTTAATCTTTTTATTAGTAAGATTTTCCAATAATAGTGTACAAGATATAACAATTGACATCCATATACAGTATGCTTTTCGATCAAGATTGCATCCAATATATCTAGTTATGCAAATACAGACTATTGCAATCATAAATAACTTTGGACATCGTATAATGTGGGACAGTGTCGGGATATTAGTCTCCGTTCCTATTGCGTCTTCCACTTATATCCCGATTGTCTCCATTAATTTTTAACAAAAAATGAACTAGGGTGTGCAAGGTGGGTTGGGATAGGCGAGTGGGGGGGGGGGGGAGATTGTAGGGTAGTGGGGGTGGGGGATCTCCATATGTATTTTAGTGCAAAGTTTTACTTACTTTCACTGTCTTCTCATCCTACCCTCAGGTGTGGGGCTGATCCCCTCCGGGGGATGTAAGGGACTTTCTGTCATCTCATCTGATCCCGCCTCAACGTCCGGGGCGCGTTTCAAGTTCTTACAGCCTTGGGTGGCTAAGCCACCTTCCAGAGGGGAATAGAGGCCTGAAGCTCCCTTCGGTCAGGGCACCATGGCCTACGCCATTTATCCCAACGTTTTTTATCTATTTTGGGGTACCAACATTCGCTTCCACAGCTCCCAGTCCTTCATGAATTTGTCATGGGTACCTCATTTCCAGCTAGTGAGTTCTTCTAGGTTGTAAATTAAGTCTACTCTATCCCTCCATTGTGATACCGTGGGTGAGTGCTTTTGGAGCCACATGGCCGGAATGAGTGCTTTGGCTGCGTCAATGAGGATGGTGATCAACTTGTCCTTAAGGGGGTGGAATGTGGCTGTTGGCTTCCATAGAAAAATTATTTCGGGTAGTAATACAAAGTCTAGTTTAACGCTTTTAATCGCTGCCTCCACATCCCTCCAAAAGGCGGAGAGCACTGGGCAGTCCCACCATATATGTCTGTGGGAGCCCTCATCTGCATCGCATCTCCAGCATTTTTCTTGAGTAGCTAGTTTATGTGAGTAAAGCCACTGTGGTGTCCTGTGCCATCTCGCCAATGTTTTATAGTGGCCTTCTTGCGAGAGGACACACGGTGAGAGTCCAAAGGCTAATCTCAGTATTATTTTTGTGTCTTCCGGGGTAATTGTAATGTTTAGCTCACGTTCCCAAGAACTAAGATAGGCTGGTTTGTAGCTTGTGGTGGGAGAGATAAATTTCTTTTGAAGATTGGATATTAGTTTGCGTTTGGGAGCCCCTTCCAAGCAAAATTTTTCAAATGCTATTGTGGGTCTTGTAGATCTAAACCCCCTAAAGAATTTCTCTATGGTTCTGGTTATGTGAGCTTCCTGCAGGAAGGACAGGCGAAGGTCTGGTGCCAAAAGGCGAAGGGCCTCCCCTGGGTCGCTACTGCTTAGGTGTTGCAGGTCGCCCAGGTTGGTACCTGTGCACCTGTTCCACAAGCTTCTAACGCCGGGGTCAGAAGTGATGCCCAGGAGGGGACAGATGGTACTCAGAGGGGCCATTGGAGAAGGGTCCGGAGCCAACCGGGTCCGCAACATATCCCAGGTCTCGCAGGGGGGCCTCAGCAATGGGTTGAACTCCTTGGAGGTGTACCTACGTCTGGTCGGATGCCATAGGTCTTCTGTCATAGTCTCGCCGTGTGTGTTACCTGCCAGGGCTTGGGTAAGGGGGTCTCTTGTCGCATGAGTCAAGTCCACCCAATTGCTGAGTTGAATAGCTCTGTATATGTCTGGGACATTTGGCATGTCGATCCCCCCATCCCCTCTCCTTTTAGTCAGTAAGCTATAAGCTATGCGTGGTCTTTTTTGCTTCCAGATGTAGCTTGAGAATAGTTTGCGTAGGGAATGGAAGAAAGTTTGAGGGATGTGGATAGGCAACATCCTTAGTTTGTATGTAATGATGGGAAGTACATATGATTTAACTATATTTTTTCTGCCTAGCCACGAAATGTACGGTAGATCATAACGTCTCAGTAAGTTCTTTATTTGTGGGAGAAGTGGTAGAAAGTTAGTTGTATATAGGTTTTCCACTTTCTTTGTAATTTTTACCCCTAAATATTCTATCGAGTTCTCCGCCCAGGAGAAGGGTGATTTGAGTTTCAGGGTGGTGCTCTGTTTTGCGGGTATAGATACATTGAGTATAGTAGACTTTGAATAGTTTATTTTAAAGTCTGAGAATGTACTGAATTTCTCAAGGATTGTGACCAATTCTGGGATCCCTCTCGTTGGGTTGGATACTAGGAACATGATGTCGTCAGCGAACGCCGCTGATGACAGTTGATGCGGGCCGGCTTTAATGCCTTCTATGCCCGGGTGCAGTCTAACTTCCTGTAACAGGGGTTCGAGTGCCAGGACGAACAGGGTCGGGGATAATGGGCACCCCTGTCTCGTTCCGTTCCGGATCGCGAAGGGGAGAGAGACGGAATTGTTAATCCTCAGTCTCGCATAAGGATTGCTGTATAGGGAAAATATTGCCAATATCCAATCCTTTGGGAAGTTAAAGTTCGCCAAAACTCTTTCTAGGTACGACCAATTCACGCGGTCGAATGCCTTTTCGGCGTCGGTACCCATCAAGACCAGAGGAATTTTGCGAATTTGCACTAGTCTCATCGCATGTAGCAGTTTATGGCAATTGTCTTTCCCCTCTCTCCCCTTCACGAACCCCGCCTGCTCCTTATGGACTAGGGCTGGGACCAAGTCCTCCATTCTTTTCACTAGAAACTTTGCCCAAAGTTTCGCGTCCATGTTAATGAGAGAGATAGGTCTGTAATTTGAGCATATTTCCGGATCCTTATTTTCCTTGTGTATGAGGGTGATATGCGCCTCCAAAGATTGTTTCGGAAGCTCCTCTCCCTGCATTAAGGAATTAAAGAGATCTTTCAGTTTGGGGATTAAGTTTTTTCTAAAGGTCTTATAATAGGTAGCCGAAAAGCCGTCCGGCCCCGGACTCTTGCCCGACTGGCTAGAGGTAATTAGATCCTCCATTTCTTGATCTGAGGCTGGCATGAGCAAGGTTTGGGTGGCTTCTTCATCTAATTTAGGAAGTTTTAGGGCTCTTAAGTACTCGTCAATATTGTTTTTGAAGGATTCTTGTTCTATTGGGTTAGGTTGGTCTCTTAGGTTGTATAGTTTGTTGTAGAATGCTTGGAATGCTTTAGCTATTTCCCTGGTTGTAGTTACTACTTTCCCCCCCTGGACTTTGATTGCATTAATATGATTTCTGGTTTGGGATTTCTTAAGTAATGTTGTCATATATTTGCTACCTTTGTTCCCCTGCATATAGACCGACTGTTTGAGGAATAGGTGTTTTTTGTTGAATCTCGATCTGATCAGTCGCCCCAGTTCTCTCTTTTTTTCTGTTAGTTCCATCAGATTGTTTTTGATTAGGGAGTGTTTGGCTGTCCTCTCTAGTCTTGCTATTTGATTAAGAAGAGTGTCTATTTCTTGGTTCAGTTGCCTTTTTCTTTTAGTCCCAAGGGCAATGAGTAGACCCCTCATGTAGGCCTTGTGGGCCTCCCAGATTATGGGAGTCTTCACTTCCTTGCTATCATTCAGCTGAAAGTACTCTTCCAGGAGCTCTGAGAGTTTTTGCCTGTCCTCTTCTCTATCTAGGAGAGTGTCATTCATTCGCCACACCCACTCTTTTGGGCCTTCGTGTATAATCTCAACGTCTACATGTACTGGCGCGTGATCTGACACTGATATGACATCTATTTTAGCCCGTTTTATATTTGGGAGGAGGGTGTTTGATATGAATATATAATCGAGTCTTTGGTAGGACCTATGCTGCTGTGAGAAGTGGGCGTAGTCCCTATCCGAGGGGTTTAGCGTCCGCCAAACGTCCACCAAGCACAATTCTCCCATGGCCTTAATAACTTTACTCAAGCGACCCTGCGGGACCTGGGATCTACCCCTGGAGGAGTCAAGGTGAGGGTTAAGGGTTACGTTCAGGTCCCCTCCCAGTATTATCATACCATTTGCAAACTCTTTAAGGATATTAATCTGTTTGAATAGCCATTCCGCTTGGTGAGTATTCGGGGCATACAGGTTAGCTATAGTTATTTTTACCCCATTTAAGGTGCCTTTTAGGAATAGGACCCTCCCCTCCTCGTCGGAGTATTCCGACTGAAGAGTGAAATTGACTGATCTATGAAATAGAGTCGATACACCCTTGGAAGCCGATCGGGGGTGGGAGCTGTGGAAGCAATGCGGGAACTGTTTCCCCGGGCGGGCTAGGCATCTGTCTCCTTTGAAGTGTGTCTCCTGAAGGAGCAGAATTTTTGTTTTGTACCTTCTTAGTAGTTGGGAAACTCCATACCTCTTCCGTGGTGTATTGAGGCCCCGGACGTTGAAGGACGTGCACCTCAGAGGTTCCGCTTCATGAACGGTGTGAGAGACGTCTCCCTGCATCTAAAGAGTAAGACAATGAAATCAAGCTCAAAAATATAAAGAGGTTATGTAAGTTGTTGGTGGATCTGTTTGTTGAGGGCTCTGATGTCCCTGGAGGCCACTGAAAGGTGGTATTCTTGTGTCAGCAGTATATGCTTATTTGGAGTTTTGTCGGTAGTGAGAGAGACTGGAGATTCTGGGGTAGGGTAGGGAAACTGCGGGAAGGCAGGGGTAGGAAAAAAGGTTAGGGTGTAAGTGGGGTGGGGGTTTACACACACAACAAGTAGACAAACAAACAAAGTTATCTATCCCACTATAAGTGAGATGTACGGACAATAATTGGGTTAACGGTTACCCTCGTCCGTCGGTTGGCGGTGTAAACTATATATCATTAACTGTAAATAACACTCTAAGTGCCTGATCGGGTGTAGACAGACAGTGGCCCCTTTTTGTATATGGGTCATGGTGCAAGAACTATCGTGGGAGGGCGAAGGTGCCCTTAGCATGTTAGTAAGGGTGGGGTATGTGGGGGTGGGGGGGAGTTAGAGGGGGACTCCGCCTGTGCCGGCCAGTCCGGGTTGTCGATACTGAGGGCGAAATATAGGGGGTAAAGTCCCGCAATGGTCTTTTGTGGCGATAGTCCTGTGATGATCCAAGTCCTCAAATCAGACTCGTTTCCAGGGTGGGGATCTCGAGGGGGGGATCCCTCATGGATTGTCTCCTGTATTATCTTCTCTGGCTTTTTTCTTGTTTTTGTTTCTAGGCGACTTCGCATATGGCACTACGTTCCAGTTTTCTGCTGATGGTAGGTGTGGCAGATCAGGGAAATCTGGTAGGGGGAGCCAGTTCGGCAGATCAATGGGTTCTAGCTCCAAAAACTTCCAGCTGCTCTGTAAATCACTTGGTGTTCTGATATTAATCCTCTTCCCTTTGTAGGTTACCCCCAAACCGAAGGGGAATAGCCATGCATATTTGGCGTTTTTAACCCTTAAAGCGTCCAACAGGGGCCTTAAAAGCCGTCTCTTGGCCAGTGTGGTAGGGGATAAGTCTTGATACAGCTGTATCGCAGCACCAGCATACTGCAAGCTCCTGTGATTTCTTGCTGCCTCTAAGATGGCCACAGCGTCTGGAAAGGACAGCAATTTACATATCAGGTCCCTGGGGGGTTTCCCCGCTGCCAGTTGTGGACGCAGGGCTCTATGGGCTCTTTCTATGGTCATTGTAGCGGCTTTTTCAGGGCCCACTAATGATGTGAAAATTTCTAGGATGACTTTAGGGAGGGCTTCCGTCGCCCACGTCTCCGGGACCCCCTTTATACGAACATTACTCCGGCGGCTGCGGTTCTCCAGGTCCTCCTGCATTAGGAGGGACCTGTTGAGGTGGTAATGTTGCGCCTTTAGAGCCTGTGAGAGTTCTATTGCATGGGAGGAAATGGCTGCTGTAGATCCCTCCAGGTCCTCAACCCTCCTCCCCATGTGTCTTATCTCTTCTTTTATTACTGTCAGTTCAGCAAGGACTGGGCTCATGGCTTTGCTGATGAGATCCCTCCATAAATCCTCTTGAAACCCCTTCCTCCTCCCCCTCCGAGGATGATTCACATTCTCTCCCGGTCCGAGGTGCTGCTGTAGCTGCCGGCGCCATCTTACTTGGAGCACGAGGAGAGCGGGAGGCTCTTTCCTTCAGGTATTTTTGTAGATCGGCTTGTCCTCGGGCCGGTCGAGGGGTCCCCAGGGGTTCTCCACTCCTTTCTTTAGTTAGTTTGCCCATGATGGGTAAAGATAGCTGCTGTGGGGCGTCTGTTTCTCTGTGTCAGCGAGGGAGCAGTTTCAACATGCAGCCATCGCTCTCCTCGGTCAGGCTCCGCCCCCAGCGAAAAATATTCTGCCAGTATTGTGAAGGAGATGTTAATCAATAAAGATCAGTGGCACAGTACAGTGGAAACCGACATTGCCGATGTACTCGCTAAAGTGTTTTACAAGTTACAGCTTTTCACCAACAGCATACATGTGGGTTACGCTTTCTATAGCTGCCAATAGCTGAGGTGAGTAAAAAGAAGAAATGAATGTTTGTTGAAGAATTACATTTTTTCCCCATTATGTGATAAGTAAAAGATGTAGGCATATTTAAAAAAAAAAATAAAAATTTATTCTTAATCTCACTCTGTGTGTTACATCTGTGAATGTAGAACATGTATAAAGGTACAATATGATGAGAATACAAATAGCGAGCCAGGTTAGCCTATAAAACACATAAAAGGGTTTGTACAAAAAATGACAACATTAAACATTAAAACATTATTAAAACTTTCATTAAATTATTAACTTAGACTTCACATAACGGCTGTAGTATGCCTCACAGCCGCATGCCGATATTTGTCTGGTGCCACTCCTCTAACTCGGCCAAGCGGTTGAGGGTCTCGCTGACGAGCCTCTCCTGGGCAAGGAGGAGAGCGGTGCAGGCTACAATTTGCCTTCTGAACTGCTCCGCGACGTCACCCCGTGGGTTCCAGTCCAAGCCTTTAAAAAAAAAAAAAAAAGTTTAAGTAGACATGCCTGAGTTTCAGCCCAAAAACACATACCATTAATACCTGCAAAAGCATGGATCACTGTTGTGACTATGAAGTGTGCCATTAACGTTAGTAGCACTGTTGAAAACCAAGAACATTTTAGTGTAAGGGGGGAAAAGAAATAGTATGAAGGCAGCAGTTTCAACAACATATTCAAGTACCTCCAAAAATAGTTAACAGAACTCCTACAAACATGTGTAGGCGCACGGCTATTACCAAGGCTTACAAGTATGCGCACTATAGTAGACGTTGAGAATTGTGTTGTGTTGGAAGCAACAGCTCCTGGTAGTAAAATGAGTGGGATTGTCATGCACAAAAAAATTAAATGGACAATGCTTAACTATGGGCTGATTCTAAGGCTCCAATCAAATGTTTAATACACTCAACATGGCATTGACTACACATTTAAGTATGCCAAGCGTCATAATCTACTTTTGAAATTGAGCTTTGGCCACAATGTATTTCAAATACCTAGAGTGCAGGAAGCATGCCATGCAGAATTTATGCGCTCGCGTGCTTTTTACACTTTCGTTTCAGTATCTTCTGGTAAGTTGGAATTTAGTGTTTAAGATCGTTGACGCCTTTAAGAGTATTCCCCTAAATAATGACACAGTTGAGCCCACTTTCCTGGCCGAAGCAGCGCAATTGGAAGTGCCATAGTTAAATTTGTGAGAAATGGCGGTGAGAGAAATACATATAGAGAGAGAGTTAGTTACAGACATTGTTCTCAATCTAGGAAATCACACATTATATGTTGACCACGCGCAGTCATAGTTACACAATTGCACTTTCAATAATGTTTATGGCGTATGCAACTCCAGTGCAGATTTCCCAATTGTAGCACGTAGAACAGTGGGTATCCATAACTGTTTAGAAACCACTATGTCTGCAAGTGTACATGTAATTGCGGGAAGACTATGCCTTGCTAATAGCCAAACATGAGTATTACACAGAACAGATTCACAAAGGAATGTGAGCAGCAGCTGCAGTTGGGTCTGTCTGAGCAGCAAACAAAAATATGCTTAATGTTTGAATTTAATACCATGGTTGTCTCTTCAGAGTGCAATGCAACCGCCTCTTACCTGCTGCCACAGCCAATTGGACACGCTGCCTGCTCTGCCCTTGCCTGGATGGCACCGTGCTGTTTGCTGAAAGTCTTGCTGCATCTGCGCCACTACTGACCTGGGCCTGTGCTGTTGGAGAGGGAGGAAATGAAGAATGCATTTATTTGGCCTTATTAGCCGGAATCCAGAAACGCTTCATTAGCTACACGAGTGGCAGTCCTCACACATAGTTCATAAGAGATTGCGAATGACTTTAATGTTTTTTTGGGGGGTTTGTGCATTTGATTTTGCCAGAGAAATTAGGGTAAAGAAAAATTCCACACAGAACACTGTAGGGGCAAGATTTGTTACAGTGCGTTGTTGCAACTTGCAATAATAGATAGCAACAATTATTTCATTAGTGAGGTTCATCTGTACAGTGGTGCTTTAATAGAGCCATCTTGTCAGTTACGCCGACTGCAACAATACTTGGAATAGCTTTAAGGGCGCCCACCCACTGGCGTTTTTTTACCTGCGTTTTGCGTTTTGCGTTTTTCCTGCACAGGCATAGAGATAACATGTGTTCCTGTCCACTGGCGTTTTTTTTGCGTTGCGTTTGCGTTTTTAACATAGGAACTGTCAGTTGCATATGTGTCCTTATTTTTCTCCTAATGCACCCATGAATGTCAATGGAAATTAACGGAAAAGCCGCGAAAACGCAGCGAAAAAAGCCACGAAAAACGCGCGGGAAACGTGGCGAAAACGCTGCGTTTTTTCCCCGCGGAAAACGCAAACGCCAGTGGGTGGGCGCCCTCATTGTGAATAACTAGTATATTGCTGATTTTCTACCTTGGCAATGTCTAAAAATGCGTGCAGATTGCCAACCTGATTGGGTGCTGTAGACAATTACATGTTCCGCATAATAGTTCTGTGGGCTATGATCAGCTTCACCATTGATAGCGTATTTAAATATCTGTATTAGTGGAATAATGGTGCGGGAACTGATAAAGGATGCAGCGGCATTCCGCTGAACGCAAGATGTTAGCTTGATAAATGCCCAGTCAGATTAAAGCATAAAGAGACTTAGTTGTTAGCCTTAGCATATAAGGGGGATAAAATGATATTGCCCAATTGTGAATGAATATTCGCAAATGATGCGCAGCAATGGCATTTTTCCCGTTTTATTTTTACAACATAGCAGTTCGCCTAAGGATCGCAAATGTTATGAATGCTGTTCGCCTACAGTTCGAAAAGAGAAATGCACGCGCCAACGCTTCGAACACCGCTTGCTGCTGCACATTCATAAAGCCCTGACAGTACATGAGCAGTCCTACCTCGCTCCCTCAGCCGGATGCGTCGGCGAATCGCTCTCAAGCCCCCAGGATCTTTCGCCTTTAGATCACTCCACTTTTTTTTGGAGCTGCGCTCGGGTCCTGATGGTCCCGTAACACCGCTCCAAAGTCCGGGCGACCTCCCTGAGAATGCGTTTATGCAGGTTCTGATGCATATAGAGGCCTTTCAGCCCGTCATAATCGCGCCTATCCATGATCCGAACCATGGTTTGGACCTCACGGCGGCCAAGGTGTGCGACTCGGCGTGACATTTTCATCAATCAGGAGTGCCTTCAAAATGGCATCCTATTATGCTAGCTGACTTTTCCTGCTAAATCATTTGGCGCGAAAATTCGTTAACTTCGCTAACGCCTTGTAGGCGTGGCCCGACGACGGCGGATCCCATTAATAGCGTGTAACATTTCATGTCCATGTTCTGTTCGTCGCTATAGTTTACAGTGAAAATAAGAATGCGATGCGCCGTCGACAGGCGAATGCACGGTAGCGATTCGTTAGGGATGCTGGTGCTTTCGCCCAATTTCGAATTGTTTCTGTGTAGCGTTTTATGGACGCCCGTTGCAGTTCAAAGTTGCCCTGAAATGCAATTACGTGTACTTTCTTGCAAATAAACCATTCCTCATCACTGTTCGCTAATGAGCGCTTAATCGCCCCAAGCGAGGAGTCGAAACTAACTATTTATTTATGTAATTCAACCACACATTTCGTTAATATTTCGCTGCTCCACATTCTGCAGTGCCGGTCGCTCGGCATACGATACCAAGCAATTAAGGAAAAAGGGGGACAAAAGGCATAATCATTGAACAATCACTGAAGTGTTTTCCGCTATGGTTGTCGCATTGCATTCTCATTTTAGCAGCAGTTACAGCGGCACACTTATTCCGGAGTTTCAATTGTGCACGCTATAACTCGCTTCCAGCGACGTAGACTCAGGTTTTAAAAGATGGATCGGTTGGCGGGAATTTTTCACGCTGAAATATTTGCACGGGAAAAACTGTCATTCCGAACTAGACCGCCATTTTGTATTGTGTCTTAGCAATATGGCTCGTCGTACATCCCCTCTAGGCCGGCGCGAGGTCCACACCTTTGTCCATATAATGGATCGCAGGGACTATGACGGGCTGAAAGGCCTGTACCTGCACCCCAATGAGCACAAGCGGAGTATATTACGAGAGGTCGCCCGGGTGTTGGAGCGCCATTATGGCACAGTCCGCACCCGCTGTCAGTTACAGAAACAAATGGAGCGACCTAAAGGCCAAAGACCCGGGCGGCCTTCGCGCGGTCAGGAGGCGCAACCGACTGCGCGAGCGAGGTAGGGCTTGAAATCAACTGATTTTATGAATGTCCTGCGGGAAGCCAAGGGCGCAAAATGTTCGCGTGCATGTTTATTATTGAAGTTTGGTCGGACAATACTGCGAAATGTTGCGACACTTTGGCGAACGGCTTACCTTTTTTTTTTCCACTTTTTTGCCCTTTTTTTTAAAGTATTAACGAATAATGTTCTTGCACAGCTTTAAGTGAACATTCATTACCACACAGCAAAACACTACATACTCCCAGCAATGCTAACAGGACCAACAACGGCACTTAATAATTAAATATGCTTCAGTACTTTTCGTCATGTATGTCTTCAGCTACAGCTGCCATATGCTTACTATTTTTACGGAAATAAAGTTAAGCAAATACTGTAATGCTACGACTAAGTTGATCATAATGTGATCAATTTTCTATTGAAAATTATAACTTTAACGCAGCACTCGATAACAATCCCAACGTTTCCAATTTTGCCCATCAACAATTATGTTATTATCCTTCAAGTTCTTCTCTGTGTGCGAAAGCTCTAGAAGTTGTTGTGCAAGGGAAAAACAAAACTGTGATTGTAAACCACTAGCGTGTTGCTTTAGCTCAATATTTAATCTATATTGGCACCTAGATACTGGGGCAGAAAGTCTGCTTTCTCTCGTTCTTACTCCTGCTATATTCGGAATTTCTAAGATGTTTACACAACTTATGCAGCTGCATCCCGAGGTGTAAAACTAAAAAAAAAAAGATGACCCCCTGGAATAAAGCATGAGCTACTACTTAGCTGTTTAACCTTATGCTGATAATGCGATATGAACCTAGCTTCAAAGGCAAAATAACAAAAATACATTTTTAATTCCATCCATTCCCTACCTTTTCAACAGCAAGTGCACAGGGCCGTAACGAGTCAAGGGATACGGGCCGAAGGCTGGATACTCAGTCTGAAAACCCTTCAAGGAGGCAGCGCTTACCATTCACAGCCTCTGGAGGTAAGAGGCAATTTCATAGCTGAATGAAGAGCCGAACATGCTATTAGATCTTTATGTTAACTTTGATGGTTGCGTTTTTCAGACAGGCCCTCCGATGGAAGGGGCGCGGTGTTACCAATGCCTGGGGAAGATGGTAGCATGGCTTCCCCCAAGGCTTCTTCAATTGTGGCCGATGCTGCTGCTGCACCATCGCCAACTGTACCAGTAGGGCCTGGTGAGTATGTTAACAAAATGTGTACATTAATGGAATGCACAACGCTTACAGTGGGCAAAAGGGTGTTCTGCATTAAGTTATCCAACGCAGTAAAGAAAATGGGTTTGTCATTGGCAAGTTAACAGACTGTCCTGAGTGTTTCATAAACACCCTCAACAGTGCTTGTTTAACCTTATTTGTACTTGAAGGGCGAATTCTGAGTTGTCCGTCGATTGCGAGAAGCAGCCGGTGTAGTCCCTAGTTCCTCACAATGCGCACATTTAAAAACCCGAAACGCCACCCTCAATATGATCTGCCTAGCACTCTTAATGAGTTAGTCCAATGCGTTAGACTTTTATATGGTTAGCAAAAAAAAAAACTCTATGCATGCCACTTTCTGCTTCTCTGTTTCTTTACTGCATATAGGCTCAAGAGAATTAAAACATCTGTGATTTATTAGCTAGGCAATTAAATGTACGTGCGCCTTAACTGAGCGCCTGTAGCTGGCCACGCAACTGTAAACTGCTGCTCAGCGCTTTACTCATGCATTATAGTCCCAGAGGCCTACTCTTGTGGAAATGCATATAGACTTGTAGACAAAGTGCAGTCAATCCACCTAGGGATGACGGCTGCTCTCTCTATTGTCATCGCCAAACACAAAATGTAATGTTTATGTAACTTTTCACAGCCGACAAACTGAGCTGCTGTTATAAGTTGTTAAAAAAGGCCATTATTCTTATGCACAATGCTTTGAAAGCATACAACTAACATTACTTGCGCTCTGTACACTACGTGTTCCTATGGCTTGGTATTGATTTCACTAGGCAAGAGGTTTCGAGTGCCAAGGGGTGTAAGAGCATACATGAGTTCTGGTGTGTTGGGGATAGTTTGGAGCCCGCCAGTGAGCTGCACATTTTTTAGGTGCAGCCAGTTAGGCTTCCAGATACGGTTCTGCCTAATAAGTTGCAAAGAGTTAGCAGAAGAGATAAGAAAGAGCAACAAAATATTTGACAAACTGTTATGTGACTCTATTCCTCCTTTATGAAGCTTAGCTTCACAGCTGTTGCAGTCACGATTAACAGTATGTATCTACGCAGTTGTTTTGCGATTTGTGAGGCTGTCTCCTACTGACTGTCCAATTTCCTAGATTGGCCAGGCGTCATCTCTCTCTATTTATGTGTTTCTGGGTCCCCCGAAGCAAGAGCATTTCACAATGTGATAACAGCTTGCGCAGCAGCGTGAAGGGTGTTAGGCTAAACTGGCAGTTTATTTATGCAATACCATAATGCATAGAACGGGTCATTTGTCACTATGGTGGCCGTTTTGTGCAAGGTGCAGCATAACTAATTGCAATGTCCAGCAATCCTATGTACTCTACCTAGCATTTTTGCTGGTTGCAATAACTTGTGGCAACATGGGCAATGGGCAAAGTAGATGTGGAAGTTTGGCCATTGTCTGTACTGTGGCATGGGCGTTGCATGTTTTATTTAGTTAGAAAAGGAAATTATGGAGATGCCATAGTGAAGCTTTGCCAATTTGATAGTGTAATGCTCACGAACCCAGCACATTTTGCAAGCAAACGCTTTTCATGGAAAAACTGCATTCACCGCCTCAAAGCGCGTAGTGCGCTAACTGTGCCTCCCTGCTATTTGGGTAACAGCAGCACATGGCCCACAATTGATTGCACACTTCGGAAAGGCCAACTGTCATATGCGGCTTTATCTAATGACTAGTTTTTTTCTTATTTTCAACATTAACATTACTAGTTGTCTCCTGGCAGGAGTGCTACTTTATAAAAAAAACTAACTTACACAGCCTTGCTAGTGCTCCATGATTTGGGAAGACATTGATGCCATATGCCTGAGGATTGTAAATGAATAATGTCTGTTAGAACGTGACCCTTTCTCTTTTGTTGTAGAAGTCCACAGTTACCCAACCGACACCAGTATCGACGCCCTGAGAGGACACATAGTAGCATGCACAGCTGCAATGCTTGCCCAGCAGCAGCTTGTCACTGAAGCGTTGGAACAGTTGGCCGCCCAAGAGCAATGGAGGGAGGAGCAGATTGGCACACGCCTGTGAGCCATTGGGCGTTTCGTAATGTGCTTGTAATTGCAATTTTACAAACTGTTTGTTATTGTAGATCATTGCCACTTTCATTGTTCGTTAGTGTTTTAAAAACATTTGCAGTAATAATACGGACCTGATCGCCGTAGGTTTTTATATATGTGCATTGTTTTGCAGCCCAGTAACCTTTTCACAAAGTTTTTAAAAAGTGCGCTACAATTGATGGTAGCAAATAAAAAATTGTTTTGCAAAACTATGGCTACCTGATGATGCTTATTGTAACACCACGCCAAATAGATGGTACAACATTGCTGTAAGCGCTAAAATACAGACTATTTATTGCCACTTCATTAATATGTATGAATAGTAAGTTACACAATGTTTACGCAATAATTGACGCAGAGCTATACTTAAGTTGAAATGTTTTTGGCAAAGCTGCAGTACAAGACTTACACGTGCTCATGGTTGCGCAGCACAACGTAAACAAATGTGTGTAATTACAGGGTAATGCTATTTCTGAAGAACAAAGTTCGCCTACACATCACAAAAGTTGGCAATCCAGAGCATATATATTAGTTTACTCATACCACACAGTAGTACTTACTTTTTAATAACAATCAAAAGTTAGTAGGGTTAGGGCAGTGCAGCTGTGAGTGTTCTTATGGGTGTATTAGATCATACAAAAGTGAGACATCGTCCGTGGGCAAATGTTAGGTAACCTTTCCGGATGTTATTAAGATCATGTACGTCAGTTCCCTTTGTAAGTTCCTACAAATCTACATACATTGAATTAGGCAATATGCAAATTTTCACACTTTAATGACATACCTTGGGGAATAAAAAGTCCATGTTGCTCACATGCAATGTAACCTGTTTTACAACCTGAGGCCACCCATAGACAGAACTGTTGAAAAATCAGAGATAGGGCTCCCACCCACTGGCGATATTTTCTCCACTGCGATGCCATTCTAAAGTGAAAGTCTTGCATCGCAGTGCAAGAAAAAAATCGGCATGACGCCGGGATATCGGCATCCCAGCGACATATCGCCAGTAAACATGAGCGAACACCAAAATGTTCGGGTTCGCGTTATTCGAAAAGAACTTCCCGCGATGTTCGGGTGTTCGTTTCGAATAACGAACCCCATTGAAGTCAATGGGCGACCGGAACATTTTTGTATTTCGCCGATGCTCGCTAAGGTTTTCATGTGTGAAAATCTTGGCAATTCAAGAAAATGATGGGAACGACACAGCAAGTTCTCCTCTGCCACAGCTGTAACAGCTGTGGCAGAGAAGAACGATGTTAGCCCATTGAATTCAATGGAGCCGTCAATACAGCCGACTCCACTGAATGCAATGGGCTGCCGGCGATCGCGGGATGAATTGTCGGAAAGGGGTTAAATATATAAGCCCTTTCCTGCAATTCATCCAGAAATGTGTAAAAATAAAAAATATATATATACTCACCTGGTGCCGACAGACGGAGTTCAGCGCGGCAGGCTGCAGTTCTCCTGAACTGCTCTGAACAGCTGTGAGTAGTATTCAGCAGCCGGGGATTTAAAATCCCCGCCTGCTGAATAAGATGCCTCTGAATGGTCACAGCCTGACCAATCAGAGGCCAGCCCTCACTCACACCCATTCATGAATTCATGAATGGGTGAGTCAGGGCTGCCTCTGATTGGCTCAGGGGCAGGAGAGAGGGGCAGGTAGAAGTCCCCGGCATTCTATTCCATTGCTTTTAATGTGTTTGGCACTGCTACCGATCCTATTGAAAGCACTGCTTTCTGCCAAGCCCTGCAAAATGATTATCAGGGAAGGGGTTGAAATATAAGCCCTTCCCCAATAATCATCCATAAGTGGTGAAAAAAAGTTATAACCTTTCCTCCTGCACTCATCCGCATCCTCCTGCTGGCTTCCCGGCACTGATTTCTAAATCCCCGCCTGCTGAAAGGGCTGTGCAGATTGGCTGAGGGCTCAGCCAATAGCAGCTACTGCTTAGCTATTGGCTGAGCGCTTAGCCAATCACACATAGGTCTTAGCTATTTATTCATGAATAGCTATATCTTAGCCTTGTATGATAGCCTTGTATGGAGCTGCCGGCAGCTCTCATGGCTTTAGCTCCACTAGTTGTCTTCTGATTGGTGCACACAAAGTAATGAGCGCACCTAAGTTGGCACACAAAGGCGCTTGTGTCTAGGAACCCTCAAGTCTAAGCAACCCCATGTTGTGCGTTTCAATAACACATTATCAACATTTTCGGTCCACGCATCAGACAAAGGGCTGAAATGTTTATTTGCAACGTCTGTGAAGCCATTGTTTGAATTTAACACACAGCTAGCGCATTTGATAATGGCAGACCACTTAATTTTTAAAATTAACAGCTTTAGAAAAGGGACATCACACACAAAATTATGACAACAAAGCAGCCGTTACAGGTAATGTGATTTGTAACAGACATTGTGTGCGTCTGAGCTAAAGAAAGGTCATTGGAGTAATGTAATGCTATAACGAACTTCACAGGCGGAAAAGTCTGTAATGCAAGCTTTTAGCCAAAATTTCACAAATTAATTGTATGATGATGTTTTGCGCTGAACTGCCTATGGCTGGCGTTGCCGAACTGCCGCCTGCTGCTGAGAAGGTACAGGTCCATAAAATGGAAGAATCTGTCTCAAAATGACCGCTAGATACAAAATGGAGCATTATAAGATGTAAATAAGCTTGTGTGTAGTGAAACAATAATTAAAGCAGAAATAACTTGCAGAGCATGGCATTCAGTGTAATGTCTAATGATTTGTTTTTTTCTATTCATCCGAGAACATTTGCCTGGTACAGTCGCTATCAGAAGAGACTCCCCCATGCCCTGAGCTTTGGGAAAAGAGCAGACCGTGCTGATAAGACGCTGCGAACATCCAAACTCACAAGGAATAATCATTTGAAGGACATTTCACATAGATATTCTCACTGCGCTGATTGTTCAACAAAGCACAATTCTTGATGTTTTTCTAACCCAATAAGATTAACCTCGTGACTAATGACGTATTCCTTTCCTGTATTAGATATACTCAGTCAATAAAGATTCAGTGTACGCGCCTTAAGCAGAGTGAGCTGTATATACTTGCCGTGGCTCATCTCTACATATCTGTGAGAGCTAATTACTATAAATCATATAGTTTTTGGCCTCTCTGATGCATCCAGGTATGAACTAATTTGGAACCCAAGGCTTGAAAGGTTAATGTGACCGGTCATGTGTAACGGTCCTTAACAACTGGCGTAGTCGGCAGGATGATTTATTGATTGACGCTGATAATAACCATTGGATTGCGACACAGACCTGGATTGATGATATCAGCCGTGCCAAAGTCCGGGGACTGATCAACCCCATACAGCGCGGTAAGTCACATATATACATATATATGATGTCTACCGTGGTCTGTTTCGGCACGTTTGATTGTAGTCTGTCCTGCGGTCAGTCGTTATTTCAATGTACAATTGTTAAGCTGTCATCAATAGACATTGTTACCTCAGGTCTTGGGTAATCTTAAGTGACACCAAGGGACAGAATCGATAGATATAGGTACCTAAGTTGTTGTTGCAAATTTATTGTGTATTTAAAGATATCCATGAGTATAGGTTCCAGGGGGCGATTCTGACCTCCATTGGAAAAAGGGCTCGGATATTAGGTGTATTTAAAGATATCCATGTGTATAGGTTCCAGGGGGTGATTGAGCATAGGGCATCAGACGTGAACATCACGTGACTGAGCATAGGGCGTCAGACCTCCAGTGGAAAAAGGGCTCGGATATTAGAAACATGTTGAAGTTCTTTAAGAAGAAGTCCAGTGTTACTGGTCTCCTGGATCCTGTCCACTTGGTGTCATGTAGAGGAGGGAAGGAGTATGTGAAGAAGGTTAAGAAGTTATGTGAGATAGTGGGTATGCCGTCTGGTGGCAGGTTACAACCTGGATTGTGGTCAGAAATGTAAGTGTAGAGGGTCACTGAATGATGCTGGTTTATTGAAAGACGCTGAAATGTGGCATAAGGTTTCTGTACAGTTGAAAGCTGAAGGTTATGAGGAAGTTGAATGGATTGAAGAACATGTAAAGTCTTACAAGTACCGTAAGCCTGTCAGACCGCCTCCATATGAGGGCTCTGATGAGACTGATGATGTTCCACATTGGATGTGCACAAGGTGTGGAATTCAAAACCCAGCATATGTGTTATTTATGAGTCTAAATGCAGGGAATAGTTCATATTCACAGAGAGCTGACAGCCGTTTTACAAAGGTGGGGGCTGTCGGAGAAGGCTTGAAAAGTGTGTTAGCTGATAATGAAGGAATTGTAGTTATAGACGATTGCTCAAGTTTGCAGAGAAAGATGTTTCAGTAAGTAACGTAAAGTTGAAGTAAGAAAATTGCAGATTCAAGATGGCGATTATTCATATGCTTTGAGTTGAAGACAAAGGAAGGCAGTCCTTCACCACATCTGAGGGCACCGCCCCGGCCGTGTCATGGATGATGTTTTTCTCCCTTTGTCCTGCCCCTAGATGGCCGTGTTGTTATTGGGGCCAATACCAGTCGATATATCTTGATACGTGTCTAGTATGTAGTATTCCTGGACCCTCCCGTCACCATCGCCCAGTCAGGCCACGCCTTCGGTGGCCATTTCAGTGCCAGCCATAGCCCAGCGGCCATTTTAGCATCTGTTGTAACAATACCTTCAGCTGCCGCTCAGACGTCATCTTAGCTCCGCAGCAGAGATGAGCTGGCTTCTCATCTCCCATCTATGTATGTTTTTACCCAGCATACCAATTCTTTGAACTGCAATGACGAGTGCCTTTTCTGAATTTTGCATAGAAACATTCAAGTCCCCTCATCACGCCTGCAAACAGCCTCCTCCCGATTATCTGTTCTGCAGTCTGTGTTTAGCACCCCCATCCTAAGTAGGTTTGTGCTTAAAATTTCCCATAAATGTAGTTGTTGCTGGAAAATCTTTTCCAGTTTGCAAAAAAAAAAATGGAGGAGAAAGGGAATCCTCTAGTCTGTGTCCCCCTATGACATGAAGCAAGTTCATGCAGAGTCTGCAGACAATTATTAACCACCGTGCTGTCTGTCCTGTATGTTTTAGTATCCTAACATGGTGTCATTGCTGTACGTGTTGTCCATTCCTCATAAGTCAGATACTGCTGAGAAAAAAGGTCGGAAGGAGAGGGTCAATATGTGATAATATATATATAGGAGTACATAGAGGGTTAATGCTTGATCTAAGAGAAGCCCTTCACAGTTATAGACTAAAATAATACTTTTTATTAAGATCCTTTTAAAAAACACGCATGGGCTATAGGACTAACATAACAAAAAACAAAGGGATGTCACAATATCCCTTCACACACAACAGTTCCGTATTTTTTGAAGTCTTTTTCGGAGTCAAGAGGTCCTGATGGTGAGTATCAAAGACACGGTAGTCGATAGATAAGGACACTCTTTGATCTTGACTTATAGTGTGTCAGATCGATAAATCTGATCGGAAGCAAAGCACAAGTGAGCTACACAGCTCTTCACTATATTGTGTTTGCTAATATATATAATCAAGGTAGATTCATTCATAAGATCTACAGAGATATATATCGACTCATGGAACTTCAATCAAATCACTGTTTGTAATCTGAGAAGCACACACGAGTCCATCAATTTGAGCTCAAGTTCAGGCTCAGTTCGAGCTCGACGAGTTTCCCCACAGGTATGTGGTTCATCAGGAGCAGAGCCTATGTTGGACTGGCTACTTGTGTCAGTGTACACACTACTGTGTTGCGTGATAGGTAGAGATCGCTTATAGGATAGTTAGATAGTTCATTCAACCTCTGACAATAAATAGATCACCCTATGGATATGGGATCTGTTGAGCATATATATGCTATATTTCAGACAGAGCATTAGAAGAAAGGAAGCAGAGTAATTGTAATCCTCTGCCTCACTTTTTTATAAGGCGCTAACACTTATTCTTTGTAGAAAGATATTTTTCAAGGTCAGTGAGCAAAGGACCATCTGCTTAGCGGGTGATAGTAGTAACCTATCTGAACTGACAGAAGGTGCTTAGATATGGCAGTGGTACCTAAATGCTCAAAGCCAACCAAAGGATAAGGATGCAGCTCATTGAGCGTAGCTGTTACAGGCAGTAAAGACACCTTATGGATATATCAAATCCTATTATAGGGCCATTTACAGCAGATCCATAGCGCAAATGGCACCACAAATGGTCAGCTCTTTTGCATGCCAGAACAGCCGCACCTTGGGTGGAAAGCAACCTATATAGCGTAATGTTGTGGCTAATTAGATCAATATTTTTAGCTAGGGGTGCAAATTGCACCTATTCATCCAATGCCTGTCTGAAAGTTTCAGGATTGAAAGAGAGATAGATCAAATAATAAGAAAATTGAAAATAAAAAATGCAGCACCTCAGGCTCTGATGGTGAGCCAGAGGGTTATGAGGCGATCTCAGATTGAGAGCCTTATATAGCCCTTAAGGATACGCCCTTCCAGGAGGGATCCATGAATTGGACCAATCCTGACTGGATTCAAATAGTCTGGAGGGGTGGTCTTAGGCTGTTCATACAATTAGTCCCATAGTGGATTATTTAACAAAATGGGAGAGACAGAAGATAGATCTACCGATAGGGCCCCTCTCTGGTCAAAAAATTATGCTCTGCGATCGCTGTATATAGAAGCCGATTGTTTAAAAATAGGCACCGCCGCATAGAGTATACTTGCGCAACACTTCCGGGTCTAAGTGCGCATGCGCGGGCGCCGCGATGACGTCATTACGCTTGTAAAAGGGCGCCGCCGCATAGAATACTAGCATACTTCCAAATCTTCAATGCGCATGCGTGGGCGCGGGCGCCGCGATGACGTCATTCCGCATGTTAGGGCCTCCATGCGTTCCACAGTGTCGTATGGACGCCCGGAAGTAGTAACCTTGTCGTTTATCGGTTGCCAGGCACTGTGGATACACGTCATCACGCACTGTGCGTGGTGTGTGCATTCCATACGATGCGATGACGTGTCCAGCGGAGCGGAGCCAAGCTTACTTGGTTGCTAAGCAGCAACGGTAAACAGACCGGCAGTTCTATATGAAGATGCGATTGACAGTGTCATAGCATCAAGAATGTATGGAGGTTGGTAGCAGTAAGCGGACCAGCGATATTATTGTAGAGTAAATTTTACAGAATCGCTGCATCAATGATATACAGAGATTATTCATATATAAATGAATTTATATCGGTAGACAGATCAGCAGTGCTCTTTATAGAATACATTTACAGCATCAGAGTATCAATGATACATAGATGTAGTATAGATAGTTATTAGTTAGTTACATATCTATATGTACTGCATGAATATTCTGTAATTTTTCTCCCCTAGTAAATTATGATAGTAGAACTTTTATCATGAATATGTAATTAGTAAATAGCCAATAAGTATCTGATGGTTTAACTGTATAATAACAGTGATTATCGGATTTTTTATGGGACAGTGTAGATACGTGACGTATATTATGACCTAAGACAATCAGATATCATAGATAAGGATCACAAAGCCTAGTAGTCGGAGGATTTTATACGATGAAATAATATTATTCGTTTAAGATACTAAGATTTCGACCTTCCTTTGAAGGTTAAATGCAGCTAAGTCGGTGTTTTACTGAGGAGAACATTGCTATGAAGCTGGTTTGGTCACGACTTTATAGAAAGCAATTAAAACATAAATTTGCATTGAGCCCGGACGGATTCAGTGACTCCATCCGAAAAATCCAAGCTGACTCTTTCTGCAAGAGGCGTTTGTCCAGATTGCCTCTGCGACCGTGTGATTTTAAAATTTCAATGCCTTGAAATTTCAAAGAGGAAGGATCCCCATTATGTTCAGTCCAGACGTGGTCTGCTAATGGCGTAGATTCGTGACGTTCGATGTTGCCGATGTGCCCCTGAATCCTGCGGCGGAACTGCTGTATAGTTTTGCCGATATAATTTTTTGGACAGGGACACGTTGCCATGTACACGATGTATTTAGACCTACAATTCATGAATTCTCGGCATTGATACGTTTTATTTGTTGCGGCGCTGGTGAAAGAACTACTTTTTAAGATGAGGGGACAAACTGAGCAACCCTGACAGGGAAATGTCCCACAAGGTCTACTGGATTCCAGCCAAGTTTTTCTACTCTCGTCTATATGAAGGTGGCTCTTTACTAGATGGTCTTTTAGATTCCTTCCTCTTCGAAATGTAATCTGAGGTAACGGTGGTATGAACTCGCTGATGTCTGGGTCCTTTTGTGAATTAATCTAAGAGAAGCCGCAGCTAGTCCGGAGCAGGTCCTCCTCCCCCCTTCCCTTTGCTTTTCTCTTCATCTAACTCTCAAGTCCAAAAGATTAGAGTGAAGAACAATAGCGTTGCTTGCTTTAACAGTATAGAATCCGTAATGAATCCAGTGAATCATAGGCATTTGAATGAGAGAGACAGATTTGACCGCATGGATGGATGAGAGTTAATGACCCGCTTTCAGACTATGATGAATGTAAGATGTGTGATGCAGATATTGATTGGGGATACAATTTCCCCTCCTCCCCCCTGCATATGCAAACTGTAAATTTTCAATGTGGATAGATGTTTGTAGAATATTCATGTTTCTGTTATTGGCACTGATATCTTACAGGCCTTATCTGCATCCACCAAATTCCCACCGGATAGATCGGTACGGGTTGAGACCTCAGGTGCCAGTTCAGAAGAGTTTTGTAAACTAACTGCTCCAACAAACACCCCTCTTTTTCCAGTCCAGAAAAAAAACGCTGAAGGGTCAGCCAGACACCTACCGCATGTAGGCGCTGTGTGATAAAATGTCTGTAAAGCCTCTAAAGACAAACTCCAGTTCTGCAGAATAAAGGTTGTTCTCCTGGGTCATTGTTTAGGCCAAGGAACTGGACATCTGACAGAGGAACAAAAGGCTGCTGTCCAGGCCATACCTGTAGCTACATCTGTTGCCAAACTCCGCACTTTTCTGGGCCTTGTTTCATACTGTCACCCATGAATCCACTCGGTTTCCTCTCTCATGCAACCACTCTATGACTGTCTTTCAATTATTCTTTTCTCTCTCACCTCTGAAGCTAGTCTTGGGTATTCCCAACTACTCTTTACCCTTTACTCTTTTCTGTACTGAACTTTCTAGCCATGTGACGGCAGTGTTGACACAAAAGCACGGAGGACAACCACGGCCACTTGGATACTACTCAATGAGGGTGGATCCAGTGGCTCGAGGAGCTCCCTCATGTGTTTGTGCGGTGGCAGCAGTACAGGTAATGGTTGACAAACCTTCTGAGTTGGTATTGGACTACACCCTCCCGCCCCCCCATTCCTTAGTGGTCCTCACCCCTCATGTCATTCGGAGCATACTCACGCAAGTGCAACCCAAGCACTTATCTCTGGCCTGTCAGATCCGGCTACAATGTGCTCTTTTGAACCTGGCTACTCTTCTTTTAATTGAGTATCCTGGTTCACAGGGGGGAGGAGAAGGCATAGGTGATCTAGGTATTGCAGATCAGCTATTTTTAAATTGTTTGCAACAAGGTTCTGATCTATTTGAAATAGAATATCAGCATGATTGTCCAGCAGTGATGCAACAAGAAAATGTAAGTTTTAAGAGGTTACTGAAGCCCCTGTTAACAATGCATATTTTGAGTTGTTTTTTATAGATGGTACCAGGGGTGATTGACGACTCCACACTGGATATGCAGTGGTCACGCAACAAGATGTCCTAAAAACAGAATGCCTCCGCATGTCCCAGGACAGGAAGCGGAGTTACAGGCCCTCACTGAGGCGGGTAGAGTGGTAGAAGGTAAGACGGCAAACATTTACACTGACTCCCGGTATGCATTTGGCATAGCTCATGACTACGGCCTAACATGGAAGGCTAGATAGCTTGTTACCTCAGCAGGACAGCCACTTAAGAATGGTGCAGCGGTGACAAAGTGGAAAGCTCACACCAATTCCTACAGCAGAGAAGCAAGAGGCAATGCCATCACAGACCAGACAGCAAAGACAGCGGCCCTCAAGCCGTGGAAGAAAAGAAGAAAAGAAGAATTTGACAATAACTTTGGACTTTGATATAAACCTTGGACTTTGACTACTTTGATATGAACTTGGACTCTGATATGAACTTGGACTTTGATATGCTAAAGACTTTACAGTTACAAGCCAGCAAGGAAGAAAAAGACAAATGGACTAAATATGGGAGCAGCAGAAATGGGACGGTGAACAGTCAACAGAACTTGCCCACCACGGTCCCTGTGCCCCATGATGGCCCAGCTGATGCACGGAAAGACACACCTACCGGGGGTCTAGATGTCCGCCTTGAGGTCGTGTCCTCTGGCCTGCTCCGTCGCCTCCGGTGCCGTCCGACATGGCGTGCCCACAAGGGTCTTTCTGACTTTATTTCCGATGATGTCGCCTCCTGTGGCTAGAAACGCGTTGATGCCGAAATCTGCGATCTGCACTGAGCCGTCTTCACCCAGGGGGATGTTTCCAGCCTTAACATCCCTGTGAATCTGGCCGTTCTTATGCAGGTACTCCAGGCCTTCCAGCACCTCCTTCAGCATGGTGGCGATGCTCGCCTCATCCAACACCCCGTTCAAAGCAGCAATGATGTCAACGCTTGAACAAGGACGGGTGGCTCCTGGGTTTTCTGTAGCTGCTGCATCATTTGTCCAATTTTGCGTGATCTTTCCCGTAAAGCAACAGGGCAGAAGTAAATTTGCCACATCACACTTGCCTAGATCACTCTACCCATTTCAGGGATTGCAAATTGGCTACATTCAGCTCCCACTTGTTGGGAAGTATGAATATGTGCTTGTTGTTGATTTCTTTTCAGGTTGGAGACCTACCCTGTTACCAAAGTAAATAAGCAGGTAACCGTACAGAAGCTCATGAATGAGGTAATCCGCAGATACGGGTACCGGAAGTAATTGAGTAAATTACAAAGGTACAAATGTCACAGGTGAAATAATGCAATACATCATGTCTGCTTTGGGTATATTCCAGGCTTTTCACACACCCTACCGTCCACGGAGTAGTGGGAAAGTAGATCCATGGGCAATGAAGGAAATGGGTAAATCTTGAATTGAGTGTCTTCCATTAGTTTTTCTTTTTCTCCGGAGGATACATGCCACAGTAGCCAAGTTTGGGAAATGATTCTCTTGTTAATTTTGTCATAGGTCTCTCCAAGGAATTGTCAATAACGCATTCTGTGGTCTCTGCTTCTCTCTCAGGTCCTACAGACGAGCGTCACAATCTGAAACCAGGTGGCAGGTTTGATCCACATGTGTGTATATATATATAAATGCAATCAGAGTGCCAAAGGGGGGTGCCAGATGAGTTTAAAGCCAGGGATGAAGTTAAGGCCAGATTTGAGTCCCTGTTTAGAATAGTAACCATCAATAAGAATGTTGATATATATTACAACCAACAAAGGTTCGTGAGCTATACAAGAGATGCACTTTAGGGGCTTGCTGATCAGTTGGGCCCCACGGCCACCATGGCTTTCCGGAACTGAGTGGCTCTGGATATGATGCTAGCCGAGAAAGGTGGTGTTTGTAAAATGATTGGTGAAACTTGCTGTACATATATTCCAGATAACACAGGGCCCTCAGGTAAAGTGACTATCGCAATAAAGAAATTGGCCACATTGTCAGAAGAGCTGAAGCGTAATTCTGGGATAACTAACCCCTGGGATGAGTGGTTTGCATGGACCGGACAGTGGAAACAATTCTTGATGCAGATAGGAATAGGGATTCTGGTTACTCTTATCATACTCCTGCTACTTTCTGTCTGTATTGTGCCCTGCATGAGATGCTAAGCTTACAGACCAGATGGTGCCTGTTGCTCCCGTATATGCTGATGCGGAAAACCCCGATGGCTATATGCCTATGATACAACAGAGCGATTTGTCCCCTTATGCATCTGTCTGAGCAGAAACAGGGGTTACCACTCTAGTCTCCCAGCCATTAGAATAGAATAGCATGTGTGTTGTAGATCCCTTCTGTGTCTATTAGGTCTTCGTGTTTAGTTAGTTAGGATTAGTTGTCGGGGAAGGGATTAGCCCTTGGACAGCTGACCAACAATGATAGGTAGGGCATAGATCATAAACTAGAGATAGGGAAAGCAAACCTTACCCCGTCCTGTAGAAGTTATAAAGTATTGTTTATTTTGAGACAGTTTCTAGGGGGATTTGAGAAGGTACAGGTCCATAAAATGGAAGAATCTGTCTCAAAATGGCCGCTAGATACAAAATGGAGCATTATAAGATGTAAATAAGCTTGTGTGTAGTGAAACAATAATTAAAGCAGAAATAACTTGCAGAGCATGGCATTCGGTGCAATGTCTAATGATTTGTTTTTTTCTATTCATCCGAGAACATTTGCCTGGTACAGTCGCTATCAGAAGAGACTCCCCCATGCCCTGAGCTTTGGGAAAAGAGCAGACCGTGCTGATAAGACGCTGCGAACATCCAAACTCACAAGGAATAATCATTTGAAGGACATTTCACATAGATATTCTCACTGCGCTGATTGTTCAACAAAGCACAATTCTTGATGTTTTTCTAACCCAATAAGATTAACCTCGTGACTAATGACGTATTCCTTTCCTGTATTAGATATACTCAGTCAATAAAGATTCAGTGTACGCGCCTTAAGCAGAGTGAGTTGTATATACTTGCCGTGGCTCATCTCTACATATCTGTGAGAGCTAATTACTATAAATCATATAGTTTTTGGCCTCTCTGATGCATCCAGGTATGAACTAATTTGGAACCCAAGGCTTGAAAGGTTAATGTGACCGGTCATGTGTAACGGTCCTTAACACTGCCATTCTACAGCACCTTCGGGAGTTTGAAAGTAATTGGTCATCTGATCACGGATACGGAAAGGGCCACCGATGCCGGACGGCCACGCCTTGCTGCCTGTGCGCCAAATGCATTATGTAGGGGGCACAGGGGGATTTCTTCATCACTAGGACCTTGCTCAATTATACAATAATTATGCAGTACAAGGCAGGCCTTTATCACCCCAACTGCACGCTCAGGGTTCAAACACAGCATCGTTTCCAAGACACGCCAACGTGCAACCATAATTCCAAACGCACACTGAACGTATCTCCTGGCCCTAGATAGTCTGGCGTTGAAAATCCTGCGAGCATTTGTTAACTGTCGTCGAGGGTAAGGCCGCATCACTTGCGGGGACAGGGCAAAACCCTCATCCGCCACTAGGACATAGGGAATTGGCGGACCATCACATCCAGGAATGCGCTGTGCTGGAGGAACATATAAGGTGCCTTCTTGCAGCCATTGACCAATGCGGGAGCCCAGAAATGCACGAGAATCTGCCGTACTGCCGTAAGCCCCAACATCCACTAATACAAATTTGTAGTCGGTGTCCGCGATAGCCAGCAAAACCACCGAAAAATCATTTTTATAATTAAAAAAGCATCTGCCTGAATTTGGGGGCTTACGCAAACGCACGTGCTTGCCATCTAGTGCACCTATGCAGTTAGGGAAAGCAGCGCTGGCCTTAAACCTATCGGCCACATGCAGCCAATGTCCCACTGTCGGGGTAGGCATTACTTCATGGCATAACACATGCCACAGTGCGGCACAGATGCGATGTACTACAGTTGCCACAGTGTTATGTCCAAGGTGAAATTGGAAGTGGAGCGTTGAAAACGAGTCTCCTGTAGCCAAGAATCTACAGGAGAAGAAAGATAAAGAGAATTAAACATTGCGAGTTTGCAAAAGGCATTGTAATATGCAAAGTGATTACCTAACATCATTTGCAAGCAATTAAAATAGAGTACCGGTGGCGTTACACTCCTAAGTATATATGGAGATGTTTGGACGTTATGACCCAAATAAAGTGTCGTCCACTTGCTATCAGGAACACCCTATATGCACTTAAACATTTAGAAAAGAAAAAAAAAAAGTTCAACAGCAGGGGGAAAAAAAAGCATGTTGCTGTGACTCATTCTGCTGCCACAATACATACGCCTGCATGTTATGACGTTTGCAATGCTCAACAACAATGGGTGCATGGGTTTCTACAAACCTTGAGCATGCTACTGCAAAGGCAATGCTTCAAGTGTGGTTGCGCTTTGGTTTCACATATGCGAATAGTCCCAAAAGGAAAAATTATACGATAATAGTTGTACATGTCAACTCAGCAGCAAGCACTGTTTCCCCCCGCCCAGGACCTCGGCCTCTGCCTACACCCTCATTCGAACGCCCACGTCCACATCCACATCCTCGACCTCGACCCTTACCCCTAATCTTTATCTTGTTGGATAATGCACTTGGTCAAAATGCTACACAAACTGCGAGTTATTTAGCATACGCTCATAGGCCAAAATAGACACTGTAAACTGAGTATAGTGTTGTTAGATAGTGTGGATTGACAGGACCCACACAGGGGTATGTATCATAGGCTTCGAGCCCCAAAAAAACAAATTTTAACAGTCTATACTGTTGTTATATAGCGTGCATTAACAGCACCCACACACGGGTATGTAGTGTTCGCTTTCTGCCACCAAAATTTTTTTAAAACAGTGTATACTGTTGCTAGATAGCATGCATTGACAGCACCCACACACGGGTATGTAGCATTCGCATTCAGCCCCCCCCCTAAAAAATTTTAAACTGTGTATATTGTTATTAGATAGCGTGTAGAGATGAGCGAACGTGCTCGGCCACGCCCCTTTTTCGCCCGAATACCGCGATTTCCGAGTACTTCCGTACTCGGGCGAAAAAATTCGGGGGGCACCGTGGCGGCACGGGGGGTAGCAGTGGGGAGTGGGGGGGAGAGGGAGAGAGAGAGGGCTCCCCCCTGTTCCCCGCTGCTACCCCCCGCACCGCCACGCCTCTCCCCGCCCCCCGGCGCCCCCCGAATCTTTTCACCCGAGTACTGAAGTACTCGAAAATGGCGGTACTCGGGTGCGTAAGTACTCGAAACGAGTACGTTCGCTCATCTCTAATAGCGTGCATTGACCGCACCCACACACAGGTATGTAGCGTTCGCTTTCAGCCACCCCAAAAAAAATTTAAACTGTGTATACTGATATTAGATAGTATGCATTGACAGCACCCAAACACGGGTATGTAGCATTCGCTTTGAGACCCCCATAAAAGAAAAAAAAAAGAAATGATAGGAGTTGTGTTAATTCCTATCTAGTCTCTGTACACCAGTAGCAGTATTCTGCCGGGATGCTTGTGAATGGTTGGTGCGCACTATTGCTCCCAGCCAGCCAAACTGCAGATGCACAAAAGTGGACTTGTAGTCCCAAAAAGGACTGTTGGGTTCTTGTACAGTGGATCCCAGTCTAAACGCAACCTCTATCCTACTCTATCACTTTCCCTGATTAGCTGCAGCTCTGTCCCTGAACTCATCCAGCCTCTGTCTGAGGCGAGCATCAGGTGACCTGAGTTTTTATGCTCGTAGGTTACCTGCTCCGGCCAGGCAGTCACTGTTGTAGACGTGCACAGGGTTGCACGTCATAGCAGGAGGTACCAAAGCCTTCCCTGCATGTGTATTGGCTAAAAAAAGGCGCAAAACGTGTAGGGAGGAGAGGGTGAAATTTTCTCGAGCACTGCGTGGTGCTCGGCTTGAGTATCGAGTACATCGAGTAGGCTAATGCTCGAACAAGCATCAAGCCCGGATGAGCATGCTCGCTCATTTCTATTTATATTATATTATTATTTTTTTATGTATAAATATTGTCGAGTCTGTATATATTTCCACCTATAAATCCTGGATATTTCATCTCCACCTGTGGATTACTAACTCCCCAGTCTGGAATATACCCGGGGTTAAAAGGGCCTAGGCTAGATTATACGCCGGGTATATTATGGCCTAGGCCAAACTATACCCAGGGGTGTAAAAAAACCAAGGCCAGACTATACCCTTTCAGGCCAGAATATACCCCTCTTGTGAACAGTTAAATTAATTGAACATTATGTTATAATTGCATTATAATGTTTTGGGTGTTTTATGTGAATGTGTAAACACTACTAAGAAGTGCGGGAATAATCTTTCATCTTTGTGTAATTCTAATATTTTTACTGATTGAAGTTTTTCTGGTTGAAGTAATAAAAGTCTATGTGTTTTAAGATTTAAAGGGCCGTCACAAATGCAGGTATGCACTTCTGTATGGCCATTACAAAGCACTTTGTAATAAACTGTGTGCTTTGTAAATGAGCCATACAAAAGATATATACTTACCTGAATGGGTACCCCACGTGCTTACGATTCCATAATTCTTGGTTACGACAAATTCTCCTCTTCTTGTCGTGCAGGTGGAGTAGCGTTGGCGGGTTACTTGTGAATGGCGTCTGCCGGCAGTCTTTTTCTTTTCTTTGTCATGCAGGCTCAGTAGTTCTACTCGTGAGCCCTTGTCTGTTTCTTCGTGCATGCGCAGTGCCTCCACTTTCGGGTTTTTGCTTCTTCAGTCAATGCCTGCTGCTGTGAACTCTCAGGAGCAAGAAGAGCAACAGAAGCTTCCACCGACAACTGTCCAGCGCTGAAGGGTGAGTGGGGTGGTATGCAGTGCAGTATTGGAGGGCACTATTACTAGTGCTGCCACCATGGACGGACGGGGGAGGGGGGTTCACCATTACTACTGTGGCAACTATTGGGGGTCACTATTACCACTGGTCAACTATTGGAGGGGGTCACTATTACCACTGGGGCAACTACTGGGGGGTCCCTATTACTACTTTGGCAACTATTGGGGGGTCTGTATTATTATTGGGGCAACTATTGGGGTGTCCGTATTTCTACTGGTGTGGTTTTGGTGCAGTTTTATTACTGTGTATCTACTGGGGCAACTATTGGGGGTCTGTATTATTACTGGGGCAAATATTGGGAGGTCTATTTTTACTGGAGCGGTTTTGGTGTGGTTTTGATGTGGTTTCAGTTATCTGCATTATCAGCTTCCTTGGCTCAAAACAATGGATGGATGGATGGATGGATGGATGCAAAGAGGAATCGATAGATGGATACAAAGCGGGATGGATGGGTATAGAGACAGACCAACTATTGGCAACTAATGGGGGGTTCTGTATTACTATTGGGGCAACTATTGGGGGGGTCTGTATTTCCCCTACTTCCTCCATGTTTCCCCCTTCTTATATGCCTGTATGCCTGAGAGCTTCTCCTCCTCACATGTGTGTAGTGGGCCCATTGGTAATAGATTTACCAGACATTGAGGTATTTGATTTGTTAGATCTATTGGTGAGAAGGTTTTTTTTTTTTTTTAAAGTACTGTTATGTATCTCCAGACCAAGGATAGAAGGCAGGAGATTTGTAATTGGAAGGTTGAGTTTTTGAGGGATTAAAAGGTTGTTCTTTGGATTTCCTATATTGCCAAGAAAAGACATTAGATATGTAAATTTTATTTATTTATTTTTAATTATATTTAATTCTAAAGTATTAGTGTGATATAAAAATATAAATGCAAATCAATCTAACCACATTCTACCAAACCCGCAAACGTATTTAAAAACATTTTAGCCAGTGATTGGTGTTTCTTTGTTGGTCTTTTAAGTAACAGATTTGAAAATGAATTTAACATTAGGTTCCACTCAACAGTGAAAGAGGCATCGTTTACGAAAGCAGAAAGTCCATGCAGTGATATTATCCACTAAAGAGGTTAGTTTAAAGAGGTTAATCTTAACTTCCTTATTTTATCACCCAAGTCTTTTTTTAATGACTTTAATAGAGATGAGCGAGCACCAAAATGCTCGGGTGCTCGTTACTCGGGATGAAATTATCGCGATGCTCGAGGGTTCGTTTCGAATAACGAACCCCATTGAAGTCAATGGGCGACCCGAGCATTTTTGTATATCGCCGATGCTCACTAAGGTTTCCATTTGTGAAAATCTGGGCAATTCAAGAAAGTGATGGGAACGACACAGCAACGGATAGGGCGGGCGAGGGGCTACATGTTGGGCTGCATCACAAGTTACCAGGTCCCACCATTAAGCCACAATAGCGGCAAGAGTGCCCCCCCCAACAATTTTTACTTCAGAAAAGCCCTCAGCAATGCATACCTTAGCTAAGCAGCACACTACCTCCAACAAAGCACAATCACTGCCTGCATGACACTCCGCTGCCACTTCTTCTGGGTTACATGCTGAACAACCCCCCCCCCCCCCCCGCCCGCACGACCCAGTGTCCACAGCGCACACAAAATTGTCCCTGCGCAGCCTTCAGCTGCCCTCATGCCACACCACCCTCATGTCTATTTATAAGTGCGTCTGCCATGAGGAGGAACCGCAGGCACACACTGCAGAGGGTTGGCACGGCTAGGCAGTGACCCTCTTTAAAAGGGGCGAGGCGATAGCCCACAATGCTGTACAGAAGCAATGAGAAATATAATCCTGTGCCACCGCCATCAGGAGCTGCACACGTGGGCATAGCAATGGGGAACCTATGTGCCACACACTATTCATTCTGTCAAGGTGTCTGCATGCCCCAGTCAGACCGCGTTTTTTTATAAATAGTCACAGCCAGGTACAACTCCGCAATGGGAATTCCGTGTGCACCCACAGCATGGGTGGCTCCCTGGAACCCACCGGCTGTACATAAATGTATCCCATTGCAGTGTCCTGGACAGCAGAGCTAACGTCAGATTAAATGCAGGTGGGCTTTGGCCCACACTGCATGCCCCAACCTGACCGGGGTTTTTAATTCATGGACACAGTCAGGTACAACTCCCTATTGTAAAGTCCCTGTGGGTGCCAGGTGCCTCAGACAGAGGCTGGATGAGTTCAGGGACAGAGCAGCATGGGTGGGTGCCAGGGAGCCACCGGCGGTACATAAATATATCCCATTGCAGTGCCCATCACAGCTGAGGTAATGTCATGTTTAATGCAGGTGGGCTTTGGCCCACACTGCATGCCCCAGTCAGACCGGGGTTTTTAATACATAGACACCTGCAGGTACAACTCCCTATTGTAAAGTCTGTGTGCACCGATAGCATGGGTGGCTCCCTGGAACCCACTGGCGGTACAAAAATATATCCCATTGCAGTGCCCTGGACAGCAGAGCTAACGTCTGATTAAATACAGGTGGGCTTCGGCCTAAACTGCATGGCCCAGTCAGGCTCGAGTTTTTTATAAGTATGCACAGGCACGTACATCTCCCTAATGGGAAGTCCATGTGGACCGACAGCATGGGTGGGTGCCAGGAAGCCACTGGCGGTACATAAATATATCCCATTGCAGTGCCCAGCACAGCTGATGTAACATCAGCTTTAATGCAGGTGGGCCAAAAATTAATTGGATTACACTGTAGGCGAGGGCCCCAAAAAATTGGTGTACCAACAGTTCTAATGTACGTCAGAAAAATTGCCCATGCCCAACCAAGAGGGCAGGTGAAACCCATTAATCGCTTTGGTTAATGTGGCTTAATTTGTAACTAGGCCTGTAGGCAGCCCAGTTAAAATAAAAATTGGTGGAGGTGAAAGTTTCAACGCTTTAATGAGCATTGAAACGTATAAAAATTGTTTAGAAAAATTATATGACTGGGCCTTGTGGGCCTTAGAAAAATTGCCCGTTCGGAGGAGGAGCAGGAAGAGGAGGATGAATATTATACACAGATTGATGAAGCTAAAAGGTCCACGTTTTTGATGGTGATAGAGAACAATGCTTCCATCCGCGGGTGCAGCCTACGTATTGTTTAGGTATCGCTGCTGTCCGCTGGTGGAGAAGAGAAGTCTGGGGAAATCCAGGCTTTGTTCATCTTGATGAGTGTAAGCCTGTCGGCACTGTCGGTTGACAGGCGGGTACGCTTATCTGTGATGATTCCCCCAGCCGCACTAAACACCCTCTCTGACAAGACGCTAGCCGCAGGACAAGCAAGCACCTCCAGGGCATGCAGTGCGAGTTCAGGCTACGTGTCCAGCTTTGACACCCAGTAGTTGTAGGGGGCAGAGGCGTCACGGAGGACGGTCGTGCAATCGGCTACGTACTCCCTCGCCATCCTTTTACAGTGCTCCCGCCGACTCAGCCTTGACTGGGGAGCGTTGACACAGTCTTGCTGGGGAGCCAGAAAGATGTCAAAGGCCTTAGAGAGTGTTCCCCTGCCTGCGCTGTACATGCTGCCTGATCTCCGCGCCTCCCCTGCTACCTGGCCCTCGGAACTGCGCCTTCGGCCACTAGCGCTGTCGAATGGGAATTTTACCATCAGTTTGTCTGCCAGGGTCCTGTGGTATAGCATCACTCTCGAACCCCATTCCTCTTCGGGTATGAGAGTGGAAAGGTTCTCCTTATACCGTGGGTCGAGCAGTGTGTACACCCAGTAATCCGTAGTGGCCAGAATGCGTGTAATGCGAGGGTCACGAGAAAGGCATCCTAACATGAAGTCAGCCATGTGTGCCAGGGTACCTGTACAGAACACATGGCTGTCCTCACTAGGAAGATCACTTTCAGGATCCTCCTCCTCCTCTTCCTCCTCCTCAGGCCATACACGCTGAAAGGATGACAGGCAAGCAGCATGGGTACCCTCAGCAGTGGGAAAAGCTGTCTCTTCCCCCTCCTCCTCATCCTCCTCATGCTCCTCCTCCTCAACGCGCTGAGATATAGACAGGAGGGTGCTCTGACTATCCAGTGACATACTGTCTTCCCCCGCCTCCGTTTCCGAGCGCAAAGCGCCTGCCTTTAGGCTTTGCAGGGAACTTCTCAAGAGGCATAGCAGAGGAATGGTGACGCTAATGATTGCAGCAACCCCGCTCACCATCTGGGTAGACTCCTCAAAGTTTCCAAGGACCTGGCAGATGTCTGCCAACCAGGCCCACTCTTCTGTAAAGAATTGAGGAGGCTGACTCCCACTGCGCCGCCCATGTTGGAGTTGGTATTCCACTATAGCTCTACGCTGCTCATAGAGCCTGGCCAACATGTGGAGCGTAGCGTTCCACCGTGTGGGCACGTCGCACAGTAGTCGGTGCACTGGCAGATTAAACCGATGTTGCAGGGTGCGCAGGGTGGCAGCGTCCGTGTGGGACTTGCGGAAATGTGCGCAGACCGGCGCACCTTTCCGAACAGGTCTGACAAGCGTGGGTAGCTTTTCAGAAAGCGCTGAACCACCAAATTAAAGACGTGGGCCAGGCATGGCACGTGCGTGAGGCTGCCGAGCTGCAGAGCCGCCACCAGGTTACGGCCGTTGTCACACACGACCATGCCCGGTTGGAGGCTCAGCGGCACAAGCCAGCGGTCGGTCTGCTCTGTCAGACCCTGCAGCAGTTCGTGGGCCGTGTGCCTCTTATCTCCTAAGCTGAGTAGTTTCAGCACGGCCTGCTGACGCTTGCCCACTGCTGTGCTGCCACGCCGCGCGACACCGACTGCTGCCGACGTGCTGCTGCTGACACATCTTGATTGCGAGACAGAGCTTGCGGAGGAGGAGGAGGAGGGTGGTTTAGTGGAGGAAGCATACACCGTCGAAGATACCACCACCAAGCTGGGGCCCGCAATTCTGGGGGTGGGTAGGTCGTGAGCGGTCCCAGGCTCTGACTCGGTCCCAGCCTCCACTAAATTCACCCAGTGTGCCGTCAGGGAGATATAGTGGCCCTGCCCGCCTGTGCTTGTCCATGTGTCCGTTGTTAAGTGGACCTTGGCAGTAACTGCATTGGTGAGGGCGCGTACAATGTTGCGGGAGACGTGGTCGTGCAGGGCTGGGACGGCACATCGGGAAAAGTAGTGGTGACTGGGAACTGAGTAGCATGGGGCCGCCACCGCCATCATACCTTTGAAAGCCTCCGTTTCCACAACCCTATACGGCAGCATCTCCAGGCTGATAAATTTGGCTATGTGCACATTTAACGCTTGAGCGTGCGGGTGCTTGGCGGCGTACTTGCGCTTGCGCTCAAACACTTGCGCTAGCGATGGCTGGACGGTGCGCTGACAGACATTGGTGGATGGGGCCGAAGACAGTGGAGGTGAGGGTGTGGGTGCAGGCCATGAGACGGTAGTGCCTGTGTCCTGAGAGGGGGGTTGGATCTCAGTGGCAGGTTGGGGCACTGGGGGAGAGGCAGCGGTGCAAACCGGAGGCGGTGAACGGCCTTCGTCCCACCTTGTGGGGTGCTTGGCCATCATATGTCTGCGCATGCTGGTGGTGGTGGCTCCACGGCTGATCTTGGCGCGACAAAGGTTGCACACCACTGTTCGTCGGTCGTCTGCACTTTCAGTGAAAAACTGCCAGACCTTTGAGCACCTTGGCCTCTGCAGGGTGGCATGGCGCGAGGAGGCACTTTGGGAAACAGTTGGTGGATTATTCGGTCTGGCCCTGCCTCTACCCCTGGCCACCGCACTGCCTCTTCCAACCTTCCCTGCTGCTGCCCTTACCTCCCCCTCTGAAGACCTGTCCTCAGTAGGCTTAGCAAACCAGGTGGGGTCAGTCACCTCATCGGCCAGCTGCTCTTCCTCCGAATCCTCTGTGCGCTCCTCCCTCGGACTTACTGCCCTTACTACTACCTCACTGATAGACAACTGTGTCTCATCGTCATCGTCCTCCTCACCCACTGAATGCTCTTGAGACAGTTGCCGGAAGTCCCCAGCCTCATCCCCCGGACCCCGGGAACTTTCCAAAGGTTGGGCATCGGTCACGACAAACTCCTCCGGTGGGAAAGGAACCATTGCTGCCCATTCTGGGCAGGGGCCCGAGAACAGTTCCTGAGAGTCTGCCTGCTCCTCAGAATGTGTCACTGTAATGGAGTGAGGAGGCTGGGAGGAAGGAGGAGCAGCAGCCAGAGGATTCTGAGTTGCAGTAGTGGACGGTGTAGAAGTCTGGGTGGTCGATAGATTGCTGGATGCACTTTCTGCCATCCACGACAGGACCTGCTCACACTGCTCATTTTCTAATAAAGGTCTACCGCGTGGACCCATTAATTGTGAGATGAATGTGGGGATGCCAGAAACGTGCCTCTCTCCTAATCCCGCAGCAGTCGGCTGCGATACACCTGGATCATGAGCTTGGCCTGTGCCCACACCCTGACTTGGGCCTCCGCGTCCTCGCCCGCGTCCACGTCCTCTAGGCCTACCCCTACCCCTCAGCATGCTGTATTACCAGTAGTGCAGAAACAGAACACTGTAATTAAATGTGCCGTTTATTGGCCTGTGGTTGGAGGCTGACTTCGCTTACGGAACGCACAGCAGAGCCAGGAAATAATTTTGCGCAAGCCTGCTGTAACACTTAGCTAGCTGCGTATGAATTAGGACAACTACCCCCAGCAGAGACCCAGTACACTGAGGACGGTCACAGGCAGCCCAAATAGATTTTTTTTCCCAAATGTTTTTGGAAAGGCCCACTGCCTATATACACTAAATATGTCTTCTGTCCCTGCCTCACCAGCACTACTGGCCCTGGACTATGTATAATTACTGCAGGAAGCAATGCTCTGCACGGCCGATATACAAAAAAAAAGATGTGCAACACTGCAAAAAGCACCCTCCACACTACTGCACACGGTTAGATGTGGCCCTAAGAAGGACCGTTGGGGTTCTTGAAGCCTAAAATACTCCTAACACTCTCCCTATAGCAACTCCAGCAAGACAGCACTTTCCCTGATCTCTGTCAGAACGCATCTGTGGCGAGCCGCGGGAGGGGCCGATTTATATACTCGGGTGACACCTGATCTCGCCAGCCACTCACTGCAGGGGGGTGGTATAGGGCTTGAACGTCGCAGGGGGAAGTTGTAATGCCTTCCCTGTCTTTCTATTGGCCAGAAAAGCGCGCTAATGTCTCAGAGATGAAAGTGAAAGTAACTCGAACATCGCGTGGTGCTCGTTTCGAATAACGAGCATCTCGAGCACGCTAATACTCGAACGAGCATCAAGCTCGGACGAGTACGTTCGCTCATCTCTAGACTTTAACAATGTCTGATGTAACGTATTCCATTCGGTTTTTATGCTTCCAACTTCGGATTGCTGAGCCCGAAAATCTAGAAGACCGGATTTCCTTATGTTTCTGCCCACCAGTTGTGGGCCTATCAAGAATCACACAATTTTACCTGCCAATAATAGCAAACCACTCAAACATCAAAAAAAGAGTGGGCAGAGAAGAAGAGGAAAATGTCTTAACAAAAAAACCCAAACCAACATATACAATAAAAAATGTCTAGTTGATGTGAGTACATGGCGAAATTGGAAATCTTCAATGTCTCCAAAGATTGCTTTAATAAAGGTGAAATTGAGGTCCTGAGCAATGTTTTATCTATTAGCCCTCCAGGGGCCCAATTCATTTAACCTGCTTGTAGACCTCAATAGATTTACACTTAATTAACCCTAACTAGACATTTTACCCTTAAAAATTGGATAGCCAATTTGGCCGCGATCCTAATCCAACTAGTAACGTTAGCTCTGGTTATATCACTGATATCGATAATATGATCAAGGTTCTATTAAAACAACCCAATCCTACAGAATTAAAACCTTCCAATCATTTTTATCCTATTGAGAACAGAGTTCCTTTTGTTAAAACGTTTTACAATAAACTTTTAGATGATTTTAAAAGCATATCCAAAAATAATGTAACATCTAAACATAATCTAAACAGAACCCAAAGTCATATAGTCAGAAAGTTGCCTATTAATGATAAAATCATTATTAAGAGTGTTGATAAGGGAGGTGGAATAGTGATATGGACAGTATTTCTTACAATGCTGAGGAAGTAATGATATTAAGGGATTCTGATTATTACAAAACCCTAGATAATAACCCCACACCACAGATCAAAGAAGCACTTTTTAAACTTGTGGACAAAGCTGTCTCAGATAATTCTCTAACAAAAAATGAAAATGGCTATATCTGTATAAAAAAAAACAAAATACCAAGACGTCTCAGCTGTAATTGGCTCCCTCATTTGGCATTTGCTACCTGCATGTATTGGTGATGCACATGTTAGCTCTCCTGAGTCAATAAGTATATGGCCTGGAAAGATAGTATTACAGCAGCACACCTTCTTTAAATCACATATATATGTGTACACATATGTGATATGCAGTGCTCACCCTGCAGTGGACAGAATTCAAATCCAGAAAATCACAATGTAGAAAGTAGAGGTGCAGGAAAGCAGAATTATGGTGTCAGCAGCTCAAAACATCACACGGATGTGTCTTTATTCCCTCACGTTCGTATAGACAGGCGACGTTTCGACTACTATTCCGTAGTCTTCGACAAGCTCAATTCACATCTCACACAAACACCATTATATAATAAAGTGCACCAATCAAAACACATCAAAAACATTAAAACAAGATATAAAACACCTGTTTGGGTCTCAAATTCATCCTCCGCTATGGATTGCCGAACATCACAACATGTCACTCCGTGTCAGTGTCCAGCACCCTCATTTGCAAATGTCTAGAAGTAAATGAGCTCTCTGCATCATGTTTTTCCCATTGAATCTAATGCACATGCGCAGAGATGTACGGATCGCCTTGAGGCCACCTAGTAGTCTCTCGTGGCATTACCATGAAGGTCATACACATCTAATGTCATTCTTGCACCGTCTACACGTGCACAGGGCACCAAGCGTCTGCACATATGTGTAGGACATAACCTGGCAACATTGTAATAAAAGTCTCTGGCGTCATCATCCTCATGGTCATTATACTATCACTAAGAATATTTTAGAGAGGTGCCATGATAACATACAGGCATTAATCTACAGGATATATAATTTATCTTATCAGTCTTCTTGTATCAAGACCTCGCATATCAGATTTCACCATACCCCTATATATAAGAGAAAGGGGTACATGTATAAGTGTATCCCTTATTTCATATAGTACCACACAAAGCATAATCACAGAATAAGCCCAATATGTCAATATATTAGTATCGTGCAGGACCGTAACAGGTCCCTGCACGTATGAACAGAGGGCAAGGGAAGTCAGGAAATAAAGAGGAGCATGGGAAAAACTCCCAATACAACCTAACTTAAAGGGGTTGTCTCGTGGCAGCAAGTGGGGTTCAGCACTTCTGTATGGCCATATTAATGCACTTTGTAATATACATCGTGCATTAAATATGAGCCATACAGAAGTTATTCACTTACCTGCTCCGTTGCTAGCGTCCCCGTCTAATTTCGGTGTCTTCTTGCTTTTTTAGACGCGCTTGCGCAGAAGGGTCTTCTCCCTTCTGTTCGGTCCGGGCACGAGCGGCGTTCTGGCTCCGCCCCCTTCTATGTGTCATCGCATAACTCCGCCCCGTCACGTGTGCCGATTCCAGCGAATCAGGAGGCTGGAATCGGCAATGGACAGCACATAGCCCATGGTGCACCATGGGAGAAGACCCGCGGTGCATCGTGGGTGAAGATCCCGGTGGCCATCTTGGTGAAGGAAGAAGTAGGAAGAAGGAAGAAGTCGCAGAGCGGGGATTCGGGTAAGTAATATATTTATTTTTATTTTAACACATCCTATAGTTTTTTGCCTATGCAAAAAAAAAAAAAAAAACGTTTCGGCGCGAGACAACCCCTTTAATACTCATTAACCCCCTTATAGATAATTCATAGTGCACTCAGATATCAATCCCATCAGACACAAGAAGTAAAGGACTATAGTGGATATTAATCATAAAAAATTTGACAGAAACTCTAGTTCTAACATATAGTTTCACTTTATTTTTATTCATGATACACTAATGTTTACTCAGTTATTCATATTTTTCATGAAACCATTTCTCAAAAAGTAAGTATATGGCCGTCTCCAGTAATTGTTTGTAAGTTTTTATATTTCCCCTTCTGTGATGTATTTATTTTAGTGTAGGAACTCACAAAACGCAAGGAGCCTTGACGATTGGCTTGTGAGCTCATGTATTTTGGCCAAAATCCAACTAATTGCTTGCATTTATTATATATTATTCACATGCAATGCAGTCCTGGGGAAGCCCAGGGTGACAGTAACAATGTGGTTTACTTATTGAGGGGCAGGGCAACCCGGCGAACTATTATTATTAATAGGTTGCTGGTCTGCATGGTGCACTACATGTATCAGAATTGTCTGACACTTTGTATCTACTCTGTGGAGGAGTATACACCAAGCAGCTACCCTCCTCTATTTTAGGGTGTTGCGTGAGTGGCTGTTTAATCAGTGTCCTTCACAGCTGTAATTGGCTCCCTCATTTTGCAGTTTGCTACCTGCATGTTGAGGTAGTGCACATGTTTGCCCTCCTGATTGTTTGTTTTTATATTTTCCCTTCTGTGATGTATTCAATAAAATGACGTTCAAGGTGATGATTTTAAAGGATAACTGGGATTTATGGGAGCTTCTTGGACATTGAACTTCTCCAAAATGTAAGTGACAGTCCCATCTATTTGACACCCTTCTTTGGAGATTGATTTATACTGAACCCCTGGAGCGTGGGAACATTTTATTCTCTGATCGACCTATCTCTTTGCTTGTCTGGGGTGTATTCCACCTGCGGAAATTCCATAGATGTTCTCCACCCCGTGGATATCAGAAAGGACTGGGGACTTTGGTAGCAGTTCAAAACCTGAGTCTCAAGGCAAACCCGGATGATAGGTGTAACAGCCACCCCTGCGGGGAAGTGGCTTTTCATGCCAGGTGAGTCACCTCAGATTTAAAATTCTGCTTGCTTTCAATACACCATTACTTTGGGAACACTGCCCTCACTTTAAGTGATGTCAGAAGGGATGCTAAATAAAGGTTAAGACAGGAAGAAGGCATTAATGCTGAAAAGCAAGACTGAGTAGATGTGAGCACCCTGGAGCATTTACAGAGGAGGAATGGACACCAAAAGGCTCTTCATTAGGAACAGCAGGTGATGCTGTTATAACCTTAGTACTTTTTTATTATGTCTAAAAATAAAAATGTTTAGAATGATGTGCTGCATTTAACTATAAACAACATTTTTCATGGGGCAACCCCTTTAACAGGGCTTGTATTTCTAAAGGGAATACAAACAGTCCTATTTTTTTTCTATTTGTAGATAATTTGTGGATTAATATACATGACCAGGTCACCAGCAATACTTTTGCAGCCTATTCCAGTCTTATGCATCTGTATAGCACGTATACTGAAGTCTTCTCAAAATTGTTTGTATTAAGGCATGGTTCACACTAGCCAACCTTTCCTGAGAAGAACAGATTCATCAGGAACCAGGCTTTGTGTTCCTTTATTTAATGAAAAAAAACACTTCCAATCTAATCTCCATAATTGAAATACCTTTTGTCAATTAGCTCTTCATTAACAGAAGTTTGCTTATGCTTGTTTAAACAGAATGATTAAACAAGCTGTAATTCAAAACTTTCAGGACCTGTTCTAGTTTATTGAGGATGAACCTGGATTTAGAGGAGTCCTGTGTGTACACAAGGCTCCTCCATGAAGTAAGTTTTACTATCACTATCATCAAGAGATCTATAGTTTTTCTGTTCTCCAAACTGCTAAGCAATGCAGTTTTTTTCTACCTTATCCTATTGTCTTTAATTACTAAGGGTGTCCCTACACGGAACAACTATTGTCTGAATAAACACTTGAATATGGTGTGCTGTGCTGTCAGCTTGCTCACTTCATGTATCTTTCACGATCCACTGCTTGCTCAAGCGGGTTCACCTGCCCCTGGTCCTGGGCTTTAAACAACAAAAAATTCCATGCAGCGGATGCGCGTCTGGTTAGAGATGCGTATACTTGGCAGTTTTAAATATGACTAAAAAAAGGAAGATTACAAATTTTACTCTGCAAGCAAGCACGGGTTACACTTTTTCCTGCATGGAATTTTTTGTTATTGTCTGAATAGACCCTCAAAATAGTTGCTAAGATGTACAAATGGTACGAATGACTGCGTGCGTTTTTACACAGAGCAATTGTTGTTCACTTGTTCAATTTCACAATTGCTGAATTAATTGTTCGTAGTATTTATATGGGCTGACTAGTTAGGGGGTGTGAGTTTCTTTGGCAAGCGTGTATTTGAAATTTTGACCACTCCTCAGCTCATGATCATTAGCTGCTGAGTTTACTGAATGCACATAAATACAAGTGAGCAGTCTTTGAGTGAACACTCGCTTCTGTGCCTAAGGCTTCTTTCCCACGAGTGTATATTGGCAGGCCATTTTCACGGCTGGCCGATATACGCTATGTTGGGAGATATAAAATTGGTGAACGGGCACACAAATCAAACGTTTATGCCCCGTTCAGATGTCATGGGTCCCGGCGCATATGCGCCAAAGACTACCATGCCATTATCGCCCCTTATCACTCCCTCTCCATCACAGTCTCAACTTACTCCTCCTCCCCACTTGTTCTTTGCAATGGGAGGGGGTGGGTGTGGAGCTAAGCGCTGGCATCAGATCACAGCGTATGTCAGCCGGCCATGAAAATGTCCGGCTGATATACGCTTGTGGGAAAGAAATCTAAGGATCACTCGCATGTATTTGTGTGTTTTCAAGAACCAATGAGTGTTAACAGGGAAGGCAAAATTTTCAAAAAAAGTGGAAGTCAATAAGCGTTCAGTGGGAGGCTCACTGAGAGAATAAGTGGTTGCATACGCTGGACATAATATTACATGGAGTGTTTGGCACATGCTTGAACTGCAGGAAGAAAATCTTAATATAAATGTTCACTCTATTAATATTTCTGTCTGACAGCATATTGTGCCAAGAAATATGTACAAGCACACACTAGGATATACAACAAGCATTGTCTAAGGCTCGGTTCATATCTGTGTTTGAAGCTCTGTTCACAGCCTTCTTAGCAGATTGTCATTTTTGTTGGGAAAAAAGTGCAGCGGGCAGTATTGACAGTACACGGAAGATTGTAGTGACAAAAATACAGCTGATAGCTGACCCATAATGCACAATATAAAGGGAACCTGCTGGGGCTTCTAACTGTGTGGGCTGTGAACAGTACAGTATAGTGACAGATGGATTTCAGAGGTTTTCCGCTTCTAACAATTTAATTTAATGGTTTTGTAAATTTTACTTTTAAAACTTTGCAGGGATGGGCTGGGCAAGAATCTAATGAAGTTCATGTATGTTCATATATGGATGCCCCCCTCCTGCTTTCCCCTCCAGATGCTGATTAGCATGCTCTTCTGTGCACTTGCCAATTAGCATCTGATGGGAGAAGAATGCTGAAATCAGTCTGTCAATATACTGTACTGCCCACAGCCCAGGCAGCGTAGGAGACCGGACAGGTTCCCTTTAATGATGGAATGGGAAGCAGTTAATATTTAGAGATGGGCGAGCACCAAAATGCTCGGGTGCTCATTGCTCGAGTCGAACTTTCCACGATGCTCGAGGGTTCGTTTCGAGTAACGAACCCCATTGAAGTCAATGGGTGACTCGAGCATTTTTGTATATCACCCATGCTCCGCTAAGGTTTCAATTGGTGAAAATCTGCAAAACCCAAGAAAGAGATGGAAACAACACAGAATCGGATAGGGCAGGCGAGGGGCAACATGCTGGGCTGCATTTCAGGTTCCCAGGTCCCACTATTAAGCCACAATAGCGGCAAGAGTCCCCCCCCCACTAACAATTTTTACTTCGGACAAACCCTCATTAGCAAGGCACACCTTAGCTAAGCACCACACTACCTCCAACTAAGCACAAGCACTGCCTGCGGGACACACCGCTGCCTCTTCTCCTGGGTTACATGCTGCCCAACCCCCCCACACGACCCAGCGTCCACAGCGCACACCAAAGTGTCCCTGCGCAGCCTTCAGCTGCCCTCATGCCACACGCTGGCTGCATAGCCACACCACCCTCATGTCTATTTATAAGTGTGTCTGCGATCAGGAGGAACCAGAGGCACACACTGCAGAGGGTTGACAGGGCCAGGCAGCGACCCTCTTTAAAAGGGGCAGGGCGATAGCCCACAATGCTGTATAGAAGCAATGAGAAATCCAATCCTGTGCCACCTCCGTCAGGAGCTGCAAACGTGGGCATAGCAATGGGGAATCCATTTGCCACACAGTATACATTCTGTCAAGGTGTCGCATAGCTCAATCGACTGCAAGGGGAAAGCCATCTGCGCTCTACCCCCTACCCAAGTCAGTCAGTGTCTTTGTGCTAGACAGGTCAAACACTGCAATGGGAACTAAGTTTGCACCAACAGCATAGGTGGGTCCTAGATAACCCAAGACATGAACAAAAAATGGATCTGAGCGGCCAAACATGGCAGACTTGCACCGTGCCCAGGACATAGGCCTCTGCACAAACCCTCAGCAATCGCGGGCCTACAGCGGACTCCAATGCTAGCGTAGCTGTGCACGTCTCATTAGCGCTGTATTGCTCCTGTAGTTTGTCCCAATGCAGTGCCCCGGATAGTAGAGCTAACGTCAGATTAAATACAGGTGGGCTTCGGCCCACACTGCATGCCCGGTCAGACTGGGTTGTTTTATAAATAGTCACAGGCAGGTACAACTCCGCAATGGGAATTCCGTGTGCACCCACAGCAGGGGTGGCTCCCTGGAACCCACTGGCGGTACATAAACACATCCCATTTTAGTGCCCTGGACAGCAGAGCTAACGTCAGATTAAATACAAGTGGGCTTCGGCCCACACTGCATGCCCCAGTCAGACTGGGGTTTTTATAAGTAGACACAGGCAGGTACAACTCTGTGTGGACCAACAGCATGGGTGGGTCCCAGGAAGCCACCGGCGGTACATAATTAAATCCCATTGCATTGCCCTGCACAGCTGAGGTAACGTCAGATAAAATGCTGGTGGGCTTCGGCCCACACTGCATGCCCCAGTCTGACTGGGGTTATTTATAAGTCGACACAGGCAGGTACCACTCCCTAATGTGAAGTCTGTGTGGACCGACAGCATGGGTGGGTCCCAGGAAGCCACCGGCAGTACATAAATAAATCCCATTGCATTGCCCTACACAGCTGAGGTAACATCAGATTAAATACAGGTGGGCTTCAGCACACACTGCATGCCCCAGTCAGACTGGGTATTTTTATAAGTATACACAGGCAGGTACAACTCCCTAATGTGAAGTCCCTGTGGACTGACAGCATGGGTGGCTCCCTGGAACCCACCGGCGGTACATAAATATATCCCATTGCAGTGCCCTGGACATCAGAGCTAACGTCAGATAAAATGCAGGTGGGCTTCGGCCAACACTGCATGCCCCAGTCTGACTGGGTTTTTTTTATGTCGACACAGGCAGGTACAACTCCATGTGGACCAACAGCATGGGTGGGTCCCAGGAAGCCACCGGCGGTACATATATAAATCCCATTGCATTGCCCTGCCCAGCTGAGATATCGTCAGATAGAATGCAGGTGGGTTTCGGCCCACACTGCATGCCCCAGTCTGACCGGGGTTTTTAATACAGAGACACAGGCAGGTGCAAATCCCCTATGTGAAGTCCCTGTGGACCGACAGCATGGGTGGCTCCCTGGAACCCACCGGCGATACATAAATATATCCCATTGCAGTGCCCTGGACAGCAGAGCTAACGTCAAATAAAATACAGGTGGGCTTCGGCCCACACTAAATGCCCCAGTCAGACTGGGGTTCTTTATAAGTCAACACAGGCAGGTACAAATTCCCTATGTGAAGTCCCTGTGGACCGACAGCATGGGTGGGTCCCAGCAAGCCACCGGCGGTACATAAATAAAACCCATTGCATTGCCCTGCACAGCTGAGGTAACGTCAGATAAAAGACAGGTGGGCATTGGCCCACACTGCATGCTCCAGTCAGGCCGGGGTTTTTAATACATAGACACAGGCAGGTATAAATCCCTAATGTGTAGTCCCTGTGGACCAACAGCATGGGTGGCTCCCGGAACCCACCGGCGGTACATAAATATATCCCATTGAAGTGCCCTGGCCAGCAGAGCTAACGTCAGATAAAATGCAGGTGGGCTTCAGCCCACACTGCATGCCCCAGTCAGACTGGGTTTTTTTATAAGTCAACACAGGCAGGTACCACTCCCTAATGTGAAGTCCGTGTGGACCGACAGCATGGGTGGTTCCCAGGAAGCACCGGCGGTACATAAATAAATCCCATTGCATTGCCCTGCACAGCTGAGGTAACGTCAGATTAAATACAGGTGGGCTTCGGCCCCCACTGCATGCCCCAGTCAGACTGTTTTTTTTTTATAAGTATACACAGGCAGGTACCACTCCCTAATGTGAAGTCCGTGTTGACCGACAGCATGGGTGGCTCTCTGGAACCCACCGGCGGTACATAAATATATGCCATTGGAGTGCCCTGGACAGCAGAGCTAACGTCAGATTAAATACAGGTGGGCCTCGGCCCACACTGCATGCCCTGGGTAATTTTTTTTTGGGCCATGTACGTGGAACACCGCGATGGGAACACTTAGTGCACCCATAGTATGCACCGACCCCTGTAATACTCCTGTAGCTAAGGTATACGCACACCCCACTAAGAGTTATGTTGCAGAAGTCTAGGGAGACCCTATTAACACTTCTGTAGTTACAGTATTGATAGACCCCAGTTACATTTCAGCTGCAGTATAGGCAGAGCACAGTATCAGTTACATTTCAGTAGTAACGGTATCGACAGACCCCTGTAATATTTCCATAACAGCAGGATAGGCATAGCCCAGTATTAGTGGGATTTCAGTAGTAACAGTATAGACAGGTTGGCAACACCTATGTGGAAAAGCTAGTATTTTCTAAGACAAGAGAGGGGCATTTGATGGCAATAAAAAGGATACTCAAGGTACTGAAAGTTTGCACTCCTCATCTCAAGCTGGAAAATGGAAAGGCTTCAATCCTATGGTTTCCGTTGTCCATTTCATTTACAGCAGTATTGACAGACCCCAGTAACATTTCAGTTCCAGCAGTGCAGACAGACCCCAGTAACATTTCAGTAGTATCATTAGGAACAGGCCCCAGTAACATTTCAGTAGCAACAGTATAGACAGACCCTAGTAACATTTCATTTACAGCAGTATTGACAGACCCCAGTAGCATTTCAGTGGTAGTAACAGTATAGACACACCCCTTTAACATTTCCGTTGCAGCAGTGTAGGCTGAGCCCACTAACATTTCATTTGCAGCAGTAGCGACAGAGTGCAGTAACTTATCAGTTGTAGTAACAGTATAGACAGACCCCAGTAACATTAACGTAGAAGCAGTATGGACAAAGCAGCAGATTCACAATTCCCTTGCAGCAGTGTAGGGAGAGTACAGCATTGGTAACATTACAGTAGTAGCAGTATAGTCAGACCCCAGTAACATTAACGTAGAAGCAGTATGGAAAAAGCAGCAGATTCACAATTCCCTTGCAGCAGTGTAGGGAGAGTACAGCATTTGTTACATTTCAGTAGTAGCAGTATAGTCAGACCCCAGTAACATTAACGTAGAAGCAGTATGGACAAAGCAGCAGATTCACAATTCCCATGCAGCAGTGCAGGGAGAGTACAGCATTGGTAACATTACAGTAGTAGCAGTATAGTCAGACCCCAGTAACATTAACGTAGAAGCAGTATGGACAAAGCAGCAGATTCACAATTCCCTTGCAGCAGTGTAGAGAGAGTACAGCATTTGCTACATTTCAGTAGTAGCAGTATAGTCAGACCCCAGTAACATTAACGTAGAAGCAGTATGGGCAAAGCAGCAGAAAAACATTTCCCTGGCAGCAGTGTAGGGAGAGCATAGTATTTGTAACATTTCAGTAGTAGCAGTATAGACAGGCCCCAGTAACCTTTACATAGAAGCAGTATGGGCAAAGCAGCAGAAAAACATTTCCCTTGCAGCAGTGTAGCGAGAGTACAGCATTTGTAACACTTCAGTAGTAGCAGTATAGACAGGCCCCAGTAACATTAACGTAGAAGCAGTATGGGCAAAGCAGCAGAAAAACTTTTCCCTGGCAGCAGTGTAGAGAGAGCACAGCATTTGTAACATTTCAGTAGTAGCAGTATAGACAGGCCCCAGTAACATTAACGTAGAAGCAGTATGGGCAAAGCAGCAGAAAAACATTTTCCTTGCAGCAGTGTAGGGAGAGTACAGCATTTGTAACATTTCAGTAGTAGCAGTATAGACAGGCCCCAGTAACATTTACGTAGAAGCAGTATGGACAAAGCAGCAGATTCACATTTTCCTTTGCAGCAGTGTAGGGAGAGCACAGCATTTGTAACACTTCAGTAGTAGCAGTATAGACAGGCCCCAGTAACATTTACGTAGAAGCAGTATGGGCAAAGCAGCAGAAAAATATTTCCCCTTTCAGCAGTGTAGGGAGAGCTTTGTATTTGTAATATTTCAGTAGTAGCAGTATAGACAGGCCCCAATAACATTAACATAGAAGCAGTATGGGCAAAGCAGCCGGAAAACATTTCTCTTGCAGCAGTGTAGGGAGAGTACAGCATTTGTAACACTTCAGTAGTAGCAGTATAGGCAGGCCCCAGTAACATTAAGGTAGAAGCAGTATGGGCAAAGCAGCAGATTAACATTTCCCTTGCAGCAGTGTAGGGAGAGCACAGCATTTGTAACATTTCAGTAGTAGCAGTATAGACAGGCCCCAGTAACATTAATGTAGAAGCAGTATGGGCAAAGCAGCAGAAAAACATTTTCCTGGCAGCAGTGTAAGGAGAGTACAGCATTTGTAACATTTCAGTAGTAGCAGTATAGACAGGCCCCAGTAACATTAACGTAGAAGCAGTATGGGCAAAGCAGCAGAAAAACATTTCCCTGGCAGCAGTGTTGGGAGAGCATAGTATTTGTAACATTTCAGTAGTAGCAGTATAGTCAGACCCCAGTAACATTAACCTAGAAGCAGTATGGACAAAGCAGCAGAAAAACATTTTCCTTGCAGCAGTGTAGGGAGAGTACAGCATTTGTAATATTTCAGTAGTAGCAGTATAGACAGGCCCCAATAACATTAACATAGAAGCAGTATGGGCAAAGCAGCCGAAAAACATTTCTCTTGCAGCAGTGTAGGGAGAGTACAGCATTTGTAACACTTCAGTAGTAGCAGTATAGGCAGGCCCCAGTAACATTAAGGTAGAAGCAGTATGGGCAAAGCAGCAGATTAACATTTCCCATGCAGCAGTGTAGGGAGAGCACAGCATTTGTAACATTTCAGTAGTAGCAGTATAGACAGGCCCCAGTAACATTAATGTAGAAGCAGTATGGGCAAAGCAGCAGAAAAACATTTTCCTGGCAGCAGTGTAAGGAGAGTACAGCATTTGTAACATTTCAGTAGTAGCAGTATAGACAGGCCCCAGTAACATTAACGTAGATGCAGTATGGGCAAAGCAGCAGAAAAACATTTCCCTGGCAGCAGTGTTGGGAGAGCATAGTATTTGTAACATTTCAGTAGTAGCAGTATAGACAGGCCCCAGTAACATTTACGTAGAAGCAGTATGGGCAAAGCAGCCGAAAAACATTTCTCTTGCAGCAGTGTAGTGAGAGTACAGCATTTGTAATACTTCAGTAGTAGCAGTATAGACAGGCCCTAGTAACATTAACGTAGAAGCAGTATGGGCAAAGCAGCAGATTCACATTTCCCTTGCAGTAGTGTAGGGAGAGCACAGAATTTGTAACATTTCAGTAGTAGCAGTATAGACAGGCCCCAGTAACATTAACGTAGAAGCAGTATGGGCTAAGCAGCAGAAAAACATTCTCCTGGCAGCAGTGTAGGGAGAGTACAGCATTTGTAACATTTCAGTAGTAGCAGTATAGACAGGCCCCAGTAACATTAACGTAGAAGCAGTATGGGCAAAGCAGCAGAAAAACATTTTCCTGGCAGCAGTGTAAGGAGAGTACAGCATTTGTAACATTTCAGTAGTAGCAGTATAGACAGGCCCCAGTAACATTAACGTAGAAGCAGTATGGGCAAAGCAGCAGAAAAACATTTCCCTGGCAGCAGTGTTGGGAGAGCATAGTATTTGTAACATTTCAGTAGTAGCAGTATAGACAGGCCCCAGTAACATTTACGTAGAAGCAGTATGGGCAAAGCAGCCGAAAAACATTTCTCTTGCAGCAGTGTAGTGAGAGTACAGCATTTGTAATACTTCAGTAGTAGCAGTATAGACAGGCCCTAGTAACATTAACGTAGAAGCAGTATGGGCAAAGCAGCAGATTCACATTTCCCTTGCAGTAGTGTAGGGAGAGCACAGAATTTGTAACATTTCAGTAGTAGCAGTATAGACAGGCCCCAGTAACATTAACGTAGAAGCAGTATGGGCAAAGCAGCAGAAAAAACATTTTCCTGACAGCAGTGTAGGGAGAGTACAGCATTTGTAACATTTCAGTAGTAGCAGTATAGACAGGCCCCAGTAACATTAACGTAGAAGCAGTATGGGCAAAGCAGCAGAAAAACATTTCCCTGGCAGCAGTGTAGGGAGAGCATAGTATTTGTAACATTTCAGTAGTAGCAGTATAGTCAGACCCCAGTAACATTAACCTAGAAGCAGTATGGACAAAGCAGCAGAAAAACATTTTCCTTGCAGCAGTGTAGGGAGAGTACAGCATTTGTAATATTTCAGTAGTAGCAGTATAGACAGGCCCCAATAACATTAACATAGAAGCAGTATGGGCAAAGCAGCCGAAAAACATTTCTCTTGCAGCAGTGTAGGGAGAGTACAGCATTTGTAACACTTCAGTAGTAGCAGTATAGGCAGGCCCCAGTAACATTAACGTAGAAGCAGTATGGGCAAAGCAGCAGAAAAACATTTCCCTGGCAGCAGTGTTGGGAGAGCATAGTATTTGTAACATTTCAGTAGTAGCAGTATAGACAGGCCCCAGTAACATTTACGTAGAAGCAGTATGGGCAAAGCAGCCGAAAACATTTCTCTTGCAGCAGTGTAGTGAGAGTACAGCATTTGTAATACTTCAGTAGTAGCAGTATAGACAGGCCCTAGTAACATTAACGTAGAAGCAGTATGGGCAAAGCAGCAGATTCACATTTCCCTTGCAGTAGTGTAGGGAGAGCACAGAATTTGTAACATTTCAGTAGTAGCAGTATAGACAGGCCCCAGTAACATTAACGTAGAAGCAGTATGGGCAAAGCAGCAGAAAAACATTTTCCTGGCAGCAGTGTAGGGAGAGTACAGCATTTGTAACATTTCAGTAGTAGCAGTATAGACAGGCCCCAGTAACATTAACGTAGAAGCAGTATGGGCAAAGCAGCAGAAAAAACATTTTCCTGACAGCAGTGTAGGGAGAGCATAGTATTTGTAACATTTCCGTAGTAGCAGTATAGACAGGCCCCAGTAACATTAACGTAGAAGCAGTATGGGCAAAGCAGCAGAAAAACATTTCCCTGGCAGCAGTGTAGGGAGAGCATAGTATTTGTAACATTTCAGTAGTAGCAGTATAGTCAGACCCCAGTAACATTAACCTAGAAGCAGTATGGACAAAGCAGCAGATTCACATTTTCCTTGCAGCAGTGTAGGGAGAGCACTGCATTTGTAACATGTCAGTAGTAGCAGTATAGACAGGCCCCAGTAACATTTACGTAGAAGCAGTATGGGCAAAGCAGCAGAAAAATGTTTCCCTGGCAGCAGTGTAGGGAGAGCTTTGTATTTGTAATATTTCAGTAGTAGCAGTATAGACAGGCCCCAATAACATTAACATAGAAGCAGTATGGGCAAAGCAGCAGAAAAACATTTCTCTGTCAGCAGTGTAGGGAGAGTACATCATTTGTAACACTTCAGTAGTAGTAGTAGTATAGACAGGCCCCAGTAACATTAACATAGAAGCAGTATGGGCAAAGCAGCAGAAAAACATTTCCCTTGCAGCAGTGTAGGGAGAGCTTAGTATTTGTAACATTTCAGTAGTAGCAGTATAGTCAGACCCCAGTAACATTTACAGTATGTTAGCAGTATGGGCAGAGCCCACTATTAGTTACATTTCTGTTATAGCAGTATAGACATGCCCCACTAACATTTCCGTTGAAGCAGTATGGGCAGAGCCCAGTATTAGTAAAATTACAGTAGTAACAGTATACACAAACCAAGGTAACATTTCAGGAGCAGAAGTATCGGCAGACCGAAGTTACATTTCTGTTGCTGAAGTATAGTCAGACCCCTGTAGCATTACTGTGGCAGACGTATAGGTAGGCAGAACAGAGTTACATTTCTGTAGCAAAAGTGTAGGCCAACCCCAGACACAGTGGTGTAGCATAAGTTCAGGCGAAGCCCATAAAAATTACTTGGATTACATTAAAGGCGAAGGCCCAAAAAATTGGTGTACCGGCAGTACAAATGTACCCCAGAAAAAGTGCCCATGCCCAACCCAGAGGGCAGGTGAAACCCATTAATCACTTAGCGTACTGTGGCCTAATTTTAAAATACGCCTGGAGGCAGCCCAGTCAAAATAAAAATTGGCTCAGGTGGAAGTTTCAATGCTTTAATGAGAATTGAAACAGATAAATAAATATTATTTAGAAAAGTTCTATGAGCGTTTGGCCACAGAAAAATTGCCTGTTCGGGGTGATTACGTGAGGTTTCAGGAGGAGGAGCCGGAGGAGGAGGACAAATATCATACACAGATTGACAAAGGTCTTTAGGTAACGCTGCTGTCCGCTGGTGGAGAAGAAAAGTCTGGGGAAATCCAGGCTTTGTTCATCTTTATGAGTGTAAGCCTGTCATCACTGTCAGTTGACAGGCGGGTACGCTTGTCCGTGATGATTCCCCCAGCCGCACTCAACACCCTCTCTGACAAGACGCTAGCCGCAGGGCAAGCCAACACCTCCAGGGCATACAGCGCGAGTTCGGGCCACGTGTCCAGCTTTGACACCCAGTAGTTGTACGGAGCAGAGGCGTCACGGAGGACGGTGGTACGATCGGCTATGTATTCCCTCACCATCTTCTTACAGTGCTCCCTCCGACTCAGCCTTGACTGGGGAGGTGTGACACAGTCTTGCTGGGGAGCCATAAAGCTGGCAAAGGCCTTGGAGAGTGTTCCCCTGCCTGCGCTGAACATGCTGCCTGATCTCCGCGCCTCCCCTTCTACTTGGCCCGCGGAACTGCGCCTTCTGCCACTAGCGCTGTCAGATGGGAAGTTTACCATCAGTTTGTCCACCGGGGCCCTGTGGTATTGCATCACTCTCAAACCCCTTTCTTCTTCGGGAATGAGAGTGGAAAGGTTCCCCTTATACTGTGGGTCAAGCAGTGTGTACACCCAGTAATCCGTAGTGGCCAGAATGCGTCTAATGCGAGGGTCACGAGAAAGGCATGCTAACATAAAGTTAGCCATGTGTGCCAGGGTACCTGTACGCAACATATGGCTGTCCTCAATAGGAAGATCACTTTGAGTATCCTCCTCCTCTTCAGGCCATACACGCTGAATGGATGAGAGGCAAGCAGCATTGGTACCCTCTGCAGTGGGCCCAGCTGTCTCTTCCTCCTCAGGGTTCTCCCCCTCCTCCTCCTCCTCCTCCTGCTCAACGCGCTGAGATATAGACATGAGGGTGCTCTGACTATCCAGCGACATACTGTCTTCCCCCGCCTCCGTTTCCGACCGCAAAGCGTCAGCCTTTATGCTTTGCAGGGAACGTCTCAACAGGCATAGCAGGGGAATGGTGACACTAATGATTGCAGCATCGCCGCTCACCATCAGGGTAGACTCCTCAAAGTTTACAAGGACCTGGCAGATATCTGCCATCCAGTCCCACTCCTCTATAAAGAATTGAGGAGGTTGACTCCCACTACGCCACCCATGTTGGAGTTGGTATTCCACTATAGCTCTACGCTGCTCATACAGCTGGGACAACATGTGTAGCGTAGAGTACCACTGTGTGGGCACGTCGCAAAGCAGTCAGTGCACTGGCAGATTAAAGTGATGTTGCAGGGTGCGCAGGGTGGCAGCGTCCGTGTTGGATTTGCGGAAATGTGTGCTGACTCGGCGCACCTTGCCGAGGAGGTCTGACAAGTGTGGGTAGCCTTTCAGAAACCGCTGAACCACCAAGTTAAAGACGTGGGCCAGGCATGGCACGTGCGTGAGGCTGTCGAGCTGCAGAGCCACCACCAGGTTACGGCCGTTGTCACACACGGCCATGCCCGGATGCAGGCTCAGTGGCGAAAGCCAGCGATCCGTCTGCTCTGTCAGACTGTGCAACAGTTCGTGGGCCGTGTCCCTCTTCTCTCCTAAGCTGAGTAGTTTCAGCACAGCCTGCTGACGCTTGCCCACCGCTGTGCTGCCGCGCGACACCGACTGCTGGCGACGTGCTGCTGCTGACACGTCTTGATTGCGAGGTAGAGGTTGCGTTGGAGGAGGAGGAGGGAGGTTTAGTGGAGGTGGCATACACCGCCGCAAAAAACCAGCAACGATCTGGGGCCCGCAATTCTGGGGGTGGGTAGAACATGAGTGGTCCCAGGCTCTGACTCGGTCCCAGCCTCCACTAAATTCACCCAATGTGCCGTCAGGGAGTTATAGTGGCCCTGCCCGCCTGTGCTTGTCCACGTTTCCGTTGTTAAGTGGACCTTGCCAGTAACAGAGTTGGTGAGGGTGCGTACAATGTTGCGTGAGACGTGGTCGTGCAGGGCTGGGACAGCACACCGTGAAAAATAGTGGCGACTGGTGACAGAGTAGCACGGGGCTTCCGCCACATCATGTTTTTGAAAGCCTCAGTTTCCACCAGCCTGTAGAGGAGAATTTCCAGGCTGATCAATTTGGCTATGTGGACATTTAAAGCTTGAGCGTGCGGGTGCGTGGCGGTGTATTTGCGCTTTCGCTCCAACGATTCTCTTAGTGACAGCTGGATGCTGCGCTGAGAGACATTGCTGGATGGGGCCGAGGAGAGCGGAGGTGAGGGTGTGGGTCCAGGCCAGGAGACGCTCGTGCCTGTGTCGTGAGAGGTGGGTTGGATCTCAGTAGCAGCTTGGGGCCTAGGGGGAGAGGCAGTGGCGCAAGCCGGAGGCGGTTAACGGCCTTCGTCCCACCTTGTGGGGTGCTTGGCCATCATATGCCTGCGCATGCTGGTGGTGGTGAGGCTGGTGGTGGTGGCTTCCCGGCTGATCTTGGCGCGACAAAGGTTGCACACCACTGTTCGCCGGTCGTCCGCGGTCTCAGTGAAAAACTGCCACACCTTAGAGCACCTTGGCCTCTGCACGGTGGCTTGGCGCGAGGGGGTGCTTTGGGAAACAGCTGGTGGATTATTCGCTCTGGCCCTGCCTCTACCCCTGGCCACCCCACTGCCTCTTCCAACCTGTCCTGCGGCTGCAATTGCCTCCCCCTCTGAAGACCTGTCCTCAGTTGGCTTACCACACCAGGTGGGGTCAGTCACCTCATCGTCCAGCGGCCCTTCCTCCGAATCCTCTGTGCGCTCCTCCCTCGCACTTACTGCCCTTACTACTACCTCACAGATAGACAACTGTGTCTTATCGTCATCGTCCTCCTCACCCACTGAAAGCTCTTGAGACGGTTGTCAGAAGTCCCCAGCCTTATCCCCCAGACCCGGGAACTTTCCAAAGGTTGGGCATCGGTCACGACAAACTCCTCCGGTGGGAGAGGAACCATTGTTGCCCAATCTGGGCAGGGGCTCGAGAACAGTTCCTGGGAGTCTGCCTGCTCATCAGAATGTGTCATTTTCATGGAGTGAGGAGGCTGGGAGGAAGGAGGAGCAGCAGCCAGAGGATTCAGAGTTGTAGCAGTGGACGGCGTAGAAGACTGGGTGGTCGATTCATTGCTAGATGCATTTTCTGCCATCGACGACAGGACCTGCTCACACTGCTCGGTTTTTAATAAAGGTCTACGATGTGGACCCAAAAATTGTGATATGAAGCTGGGGACCCCAGAAGCTGTCCTCTCTCCTACTCCCGCATCAGCCGGCTGTGATTCGCCTGGACCAGGAACTCGGCCTATACCCACACCCTCACTTGGATCTCCGCGTCCTCACCTGCGTCCACGTCCTCTCCCCCTACCCCTACCCTTCAGCATGGTGAATTGTGAATTAAGAGTCGAGCAGACACTGAGGGGTGTGAAAAATTTATTTTATTATTGCCGCGCAGTTGGTGCCTGCCAACGGTTATACTATGCAAAAAGAAGCCTGAGATAAATTATAAGGAAGGATGCAAGCAGGACTAGCTGTGCACTATGCAGCTGAGATTCACCGCAAGTCCCACAGGCCACGCAGTAATGTGCACTGGGTTACAAGCAGACATAAAAAAGGATTCCTTTTTAAAAATTAGTTTTTCTCCAATGCAATGCAGGCAACAGAGCGTCAATTGGACTCTCCCTCTATGGCTGTCTGGCACCGTACACTGCGCCGGAAGCTGACTGGTAACATAGAGCGGAGAAAAATATTTGTGCTTTTTAAACGTGCACTTGGAGGCAGAGAGCGCTTACGTTACACTAACTGCCCCCAGCAAAAAATGACACTGAAGGCTGAACTGAGGCCTTGCAGTGAACTATGCAGTAGAGATTAACCTCAAGTCCCACAGGCCACGCAGTAATGAGCACTGTGTTACAAGCAGACGTAAAAAAATGATTCCTTTTTTAAAATTACTTTTTCTGCAATGCAATGCAGGCAATGGAGCGTCTATTGGACTCTCCCTCAATGGCTGTCTGGCACCGTACACTGCGCCGGCAGCTGACTGGTAACATAGAGCGGTGTCAAAAATTTGTGGTTTCTTGGCGTAAACTTGGAGGCAGACAGCGCTGACGTTACGCTAAGTGTGGACAGAAAAATATTTAATTGAAGGCTGCACGCAGGCCTTGCTGTGCACTATGCAGTTTGGATGGACGTGAAGTCCCACGGGCCACGCAGGCAAATGCACTGGGTCACCGGTAGGCGTAAAAAGGATTTCTTTTTTAAATTTGCTTTTTTTTCTATGCAATGCAGGCTGAGGCTATGCAGTGTGTATTGCACTTTCAATCTATGGGTATCAAACACACCGTGCACTTGTGAGACAGCACGCGTGTAAGACAGAGCCGTGTAAAAAAATTTGTGGTTTCTTGGCGTACACTTAGAGGCAGACAGCGCTGACGTTACGCTAACTGCGGACCGAAAAATATTTAAATGAAGGCTGCACGCAGGCCTTGCTGTGCACTATGCAGTTTGGATGGACGTGAAGTCCCACAGGCCACGCAGGCAAATGCACTGGGTCACCGGTAGCCGTAAAAAGGATTTCTTTTTTAAATGTCCTTTTTTTTCTATGCAATGCAGGCTGAGGCTATGCAGTGTGTATTGCACTTTCAATTTATGGGTGTCTGACACACCATACACTTCTGAGGCAGCTGGCGTGTAAGACAGAGCGGTGTAAAAATTTTGTGGTTTCTTGGCGTACACTTGGAGGCAGACAGCGCATACGTTACACTAACTGCGGCCAGAAAAATATTTAAATGAAGGCTGCACGCAGGCCTTGCTGTGCACTATGCAGTTTGGATGGACGTGAAGTCCCACAGGACACGCAGGCAAATGCACTGGGTCACCGTCAGCCGTAAAAAGGATTTCTTTTTTAAATTTCCTTTTTTTTCTATGCAATGCAGGCTGAGGCTATGCAGTGTGTATTGCACTTTCAATTTATGGGTGTCTGACACACCATACACTTCTGAGGCAGCTGGCGTGTAAGACAGAGCGGTGTAAAAAATTTGTGTTTTCTTGGCATACACTTAGAGGCAGACAGCGCTGACGTTACGCTAAGTGCGGACAGAAAAATATTTAAATGAAGGCTGCACGCAGGCCTTGCTGTGCACTATGCAGTTTTGATGGACGTGAAGTCCCACAGGCCACGCAGACAAATGCACTGGGTCACCGTCAGCCGTAAAAAGGATTTCTTTTTTAAATTTCCTTTTTTTTCTATGCAATGCAGGCTGAGGCTATGCAGTGTTTATTGCACTTTCAAATGGGTGTCAGACACACCGTGCCCTTGTGAGGCAGCTGACGTGTAAGACAGAGCAGTGTAAAAAATTTGTGTTTTCTTGGCGTACACTTAGAGGCAGACAGCGCTGACGTTACGCTAAGTGCAGACAGAAAAATATTTACATGAAGGCTGCACACAGGCTCTGCTGTGCAATATTGAGGTACTACAACTCCCAGCAACCACGGAGTTAAATGCACACGGTCACAGGTAGCCCTAAGAAGGACCGTTGGGGTTCTTGTAGACAGGATTCTACACTACCACTGTCCTTGCCTGACCAATACTGCCCCTAGACTCAAGTACAGCCTGCAGCCTGAGAACGCTATAGCCTGCACGCCCGATATACAGAAAAAAAAGTGCAAAAGTGCTCACAGCAGCCACAACAGTAATGCACTAGGTGAGCTGTGGCCCTAAGAAGGACCGTTGTGGTTCTTGAAGACGCTAACACTCTCCCTATAGCAGCAGCAGCACTTTTCCTGATCTCTCTTAGCGTGTGTCTGTGGCGAGCAGCGGGTGGGGCTGTCTTATATACTCGGCGGTCACTTGATCTCGCCAGCCACTCACTGCAGGGGGGTGGGATAGGGCTGGAACTTCACAGGAGGAAGTTGTAATGCCTTCCCTGTGTTTCTATTGGCCAGAAAATGGCGCAAATTTCTCAGGGAAGGAAATGCAATTGACTCGAGTGCCGCGTGGTGCTCGTCTCGAGTAACGAGCGTCTCGAGTACCCTAATACTCGAACGAGCATCAAGCTCGGACGAGTACGCTCGCTCATCTCTATTAATATTATTTGCTGTGTATTAGACAAACTGCAGATAAAGTTCATCACCATAAAAATATCTAAATATCTGTGACTGTTTTTTTTTTAGAGATGAGCGAACACCAAAATGTTCGGGTGTTCGTTATTCGGAACGAACTTCCCGCGATGTTCGAGGGTTCGTTTCGAACAACGAACCCCATTGAAGTCAATGGGCGACCAGAGCATTTTTGTATTTCGCCGATGCTCGCTAAGGTTTTCATGTGTGAAAATCTGGGCAATTCAAGAAAGTGATGGGAATGACACAGAAACGGATAGGGCAGGCGAGGGGCTACATGTTGGGCTGCATCTCAAGTTCACAGGTCCCACTATTAAGCCACAATACCGGCAAGAGTGAGCCCCCCCCCCTCCCAACAACTTTTACTTCTGAAAAGCCCTCATTAGCATGGCATACCTTTGCTAAGCACCACACTAGCTACAACAAAGCACAATCACTGCCTGGATGACACTCCGCTGCCACTTCTCCTGGGTTACATGCTGACCAACCGCCCCCCCTCCCCCCCCCACAGCGCACACCAAAGTGTCCCTGCGCAGCCTTCAGCTGCCCTCATGCCACGCCACACTCATGTCTATTTAGAAGTGCGTCTGCCATGAGGAGGAACCGCAGGCACACACTGCAGAGGGTTGGCATGGCTAGGCAGCGGCCCTCTTTAAAAGGGGCGGGGCGATAGCCCACAATGCTGTACAGAAGCAATGAGAAATAGAATCCTGTGCCACCGCCATCAGGAGCTGCACACGTAGGCATAGCAATGGGGAACCTATGTGCCACACACTATTCATTCTGTCAAGGTGTCTGCATGCCCCAGTTAGACCGGGCTTTTTAATTCATAGACACAGGCAGCTACAACTCCCTATTGTGAAGTCCCTGTCGACCCACAGCATGGGTGGGTGCCAGGAAGCCACCGGCGGTACATAGAAATATCCCATTGCATTGCCCAACACAGCTGAGGTAGTAATGTCGTGCGTAATACAGGTGGGCTTCGGCCCACACTGCATGCCCCAGTCTGACCGGGGTTCTTTACAAGTGGACACATGTAGGTTACACTCCGTGTGCACCTACAGCATGGGTGGCTCCCTGGAACCCACCGGCGGTACATAAACATATCCCATTGCATTGCCCAACACAGCTGAGGTAGTAATGTCGTGCTTAATGCAGGTGGGCTTCGGCCCACACTGCATGCCCCAGTCAGACTGGGGTTCTTTACAAGTGGACACATGTAGGTTAAACTCCCTGTGGACCCACTGCCTGGGTGGGTGCCAGGAAGCCACCGGCGGTACATAGAAATATCCCATTGCATTGCCCAACACAGCTGAGGTAGTAATGTCGTGCGTAATACAGGTGGGCTTCGGCCCACACTGCATGCCCCAGTCAGACTGGGGTTCTTTAGAAGTGTACAGATGTATTAAAAACTCCGTGTGCACCTACAGCATGGGTGGCTCCCTGGAACCCACCAGCGGTACATAAAAATATCCCATTGCATTGCCCAACACAGCTGAGGTAACGTCAGCTGTAATGCAGGTGGGCTAATAATTAATTTGATTACACTGTAGGCGAGGGCCCACAAAAATTGCTGTATCAACAGTACTAATGTACATCCCAAAAATTGGCCATGGCCAGCCAAGAGGGCAGGTGAAACCCATTAATCGCTTTGGTTAATGTGGCTTAAGTGGTAACTAGGCCTGGAGGCAGCCCAGTGTAACGAAAAATTGGTTCAAGTTAAAGTTCCAACGCTTTTAAGCGCATTGAAACTTATAAAAATTGTTCAGAAAAATTATTTGAGTGAGCCTTGTGGCCCTAAGAAAAATTGTCCTTCAGCGTGATTACGTGAGGTTTCAGGAGGAGGAGCAGGAGGAGGAGGAGGAATATTAGACACAGATTGATGAAGCAGAAATGTCCCCGTTTTGGATGGTGAGAGAGAACGTAGCTTCCATCCGCGGGTGCAGCCTACGTATTGCTTACGTATCGCTGCTGTCCGCTGGTGGAGAACAGAAGTCTGGCGAAATCCAGCCTTTGTTCATCTTGATGAGTGTTAGCCTGTCGGCACTGTCGGTTGACAAGCGGCTACGCTTATCTGTGATGATTCCCCCAGCCGCACTAAACACCCTCTCCGACAAGACGCTAGCCGCAGGACAAGCAAGCACCTCCAGGGCATACAGCGCTAGTTCAGGCCACGTGTCCAGCTTCGACACCCAGTAGTTGTAGGGGGCAGAGGCGTCACCAAGGATGGTCGTGCGATCCGCTACGTACTCCCTCACCATCCTTTTACAGTGCTCCCGCCGACTCAGCCGTGACTGGGGAGCGGTGACACAGTCTTGGTGGGGAGCCATAAAGCTGGCCAGGCCCTTAAAGACTGTTGCACTGCCTGGGATGTACATGCTGCTCGATCTACGCACATCCCCTGCTACCTTGCCCTCGGTACTGCGCCTTCTGCCACTAGCGCTGTCGGCTGGGAATTTTACCATCAGCTTGTCCGCAAGGGTCCTGTGGTATAGCAACACTCTCGAACCCCTTTCCTCTTCGGGAATCAGAGTGGGCAGGTTATCCTTATACTGTGGATCGAGCAGTGTGTACACCCAGTAATCCGTCGTGGCCAGAATGCGTGCAACGCGAGGGTCACGAGAAAGGCATCCTAACATGAAGTCACCCATGTGTGCCAGGGTACCTGTACGCAACACATGGCTGTCTTCACTAGGAAGATCACTTTCAGGATCCTCCTCCTCCTCCTCCTCAGGCCATACACGCTGAAAGGATGACAGGCAATCAGCCGGTGTACCGTCAGCAGCGGCCCAAGCTGTCTCTTCCCCCTCCTCCTCATCCTCCTCATGCTCCTCCTCCTCCTCCTGTACGCGCTGAGAAATAGACAGGAGGGTGCCCTGACTATCCAGCGTCATACTGTCTTCCCCCGCCCCCGTTTCCGAGCGCAAAGCAGCTGCCTTTATGGTTTGCAGGGAATTTCTCAAGATGCATAGCAGAGGAATGGTGACGCTAATGATTGTAGCATCGCCGCTCACCACCTGGGTAGACTCCTCAAAATTACCAAGGACATGGCAGATGTCTGCCAACCAGGCCCACTCTTCTGAAAGGAATTGAGGAGGCTGACTCCCACTGCGCTGCCCATGTTGGAGTTGGTATTCGACTATAGCTCTACGTTGTTCATAGAGCCTGGCCAACATGTGGAGCGTAGAGTTCCACCGTGTGGGCACGTCGCACAGCAGTCGGTGCACTGGCAGCTTAAAGTGATGTTGCAGGGTGCGCAGGGTGGCAGCGTCCGTGTGGGACTTGCGGAAATGTGCGCAGAGCCGGCGCGCCTTTACGAGCAGGTCTGACAAGCGTGGGTAGCTTTTCAGAAACCGCTGAACCACCAAATTAAAGACGTGGGCCAGGCATGGCACGTGCGTGAGGCTGCCGAGCTGCAGAGCCGCCACCAGGTTACGGCCGTTGTCACACACGACCATGCCCGGTTGGAGGCTCAGCGGCGCAAGCCAGCGGTCGGTCTGCTCTGTCAGACCCTGCAGCAGTTCGTGGGCCGTGTGCCTCTTATCGCCTAAGCTGAGTAGTTTCAGCACGGCCTGCTGACGCTTGCCCACCGCTGTGCTGCCACACCGCGCGACACCGACTGCTGGCGACATGCTGCTGCTAACACATCTTGATTGCGAGACAGAGGAGGAGGAGGAGGAGGAGGGTGCTTTAGTGGAGGAAGCATACACCTCCGCAGATACCAGCACCGAGCTGGGGCCCGCAATTCTGGGGGTGGGTAGGACGTGAGCGGTCCCAGGCTCTGACTCTGTCCCAGCCTCCACTAAATTCACCCAATGTGCCGTCAGGGAGATGTAGTGGCCCTGCCCGCCTGTGCTTGTCCACGTGTCCGTAGTTAAGTGGACCGTGGCAGTAACCGCGTTGGTGAGGGCGCGTACAATGTTGCGGGAGACGTGGTCGTGCAGGGCTGGGACGGCACATCGGGAAAAGTAGTGGCGACTGGGAATTGAGTAGCGCGGGGCCGCCGCCTCCATGATACTTTTGAAGGACTCCGTTTCCACAACCCTATACGGCAGCATCTCAAGGCTGATGAATTTTGCTATGCGGACGGTTAACGTTTGAGCGTGCGGGTGCGTGGCGGCGTACTTGCGCTTGCGCTCCAACAGTTGCGCGACGGCTGGACGGTGCGCTGAACTACACTGCTGGATGGGGCCGAGGACAGCGGAGGTGAGGGTGTGGGTGCAGGCCAGGAGACGGTAGTGCCTGTGTCCTGAGAGGGGGTTGCATCTCAGTGGCAGGTTGGGGCACAGGGGGAGAGGCAGGGGTGCAAACCGGAGGCGCTGAACGGCCTTCGTCCCACCTTGCGGGGTGCTTGGCCATCATATGTCTGCGCATGGTGGTGGTGGTGAGGCTGTTGGTGTTGGCTCCCCGGCTGAGCTTTGCGCGACAAAGGTTGCACACCACTGTTCGTCGGTCGTCAGGCGTCTCTGTGAAAAACTGCCAGACCTTAGAGCACCTCGGCCTCTGCAGGGTGGCATGGCGCGAGGGGGCGCTTTGGGAAACACTTGGTGGATTATTCGGTCTGGCCCTGCCTCTACCCCTGGCCACCGCACTGCCTCTTGCAACCTGCCCTGCTGATGCCCTTGACTCCCCCTCTGAAGACCTGTCCTCCTGAGTAAGCGTTGCACACCAGGTGGGGTCAGTCACCTCATCGTCCTGCTGCTCTTCCTCCGAATCCTCTGTGCGCTGCTCCCTCGGACTTACTGCCCTTACTACTACCTCACTGCAAGACAACTGTGTCTGATCGTCATCGTCCTCCTCACCCACAGAAAGTTGTTGAGACAGTTGGCGGAAGTCCCCAGCCTCTTCCCCCGGACCCCGGGAACTTTCGAATGGTTGGGCATCAGTGACGATAAACTCCTCTGGTGGGAGAGGAACCGCTGCTGCCCAATCTAAGCAGGGGCCCGAGAACAGTTCCTGGGAGTGTTCCCGCTCCTGAGCAGGTGTCATTGTAGTGGAGTGAGGAGGCTGGGAGGAAGGAGGAGCAGCAGACAGAGGATTCGGATTTGCAGCAGTGGACGGCGCAGAACTGCGGGTAGACGATAGGTTGCTCGAAGCACTTTCTGCCATCCAGGACAGGACCTGCTCACACTGCTCATTTTCTAATAACCGTCTCCCGCGTGGACCCATTAATTGGGCGATGAATGTGGGGACACCAGAAACGTGCCTCTCTCCTAATCGCGCAGCAGTCGGCTGCGACACACCTGGATCAGGAGCTCGGCCTGTGCCCACACCCTGACTTGGCCCTCCGCGTCCTCGGCCGCGTCCACGTCCTCTAGGCCTACCCCTACCCCTCAGCATGCTGTATTACCAGTGATTTGATTTCACAGGCAGCTAATAAATTGGCGCAAGACTGCAGGCCAAATATAATTTTTTCCCTTTTTTGAAAACGAAAGGCCCCACTGCCTCTAGTGAATGTATAATCTAAGTTTAATAACTGTGCTGTTTTCCTGCTAATGTGTCACAGAACATGAGGGTAGCAGAGTTATTAACTGTGGCAGAGCAGGTATTTTTTTTCCCAATTAAGGAAAGCAAATGGCGAAGCCAGGAGTAAAACGTAGCTGGGTGCGTCTGATTTTTACAGGTTGCACACGCAGCCGACACGTGTCCACCGCCCTTAGGACGGACAGAGGCAGGACAAATAGAATTATTTTCCGTTTTTTTGCACCAAAAGGCAGCACTGCGTATATTCTATGAACATGAGAAGTTTAATAACTGTGCTGTTTTCCTGCTAATGTGTCACAGAACGTGAGGGTAGCAGAGTTATTAACTGTGGCAGAGCAGGTATTTTTTTTCCCAATTAAGGAAAGCAAATGGCGAAGCCAGGAGTAAAACGTAGCTGGGTGCGTCTGATTTTTACAGGTTGCACACGCAGCCGACACGTGTCCACCGCCCTTAGGACGGACAGAGGCAGGACAAATAGAATTATTTTCCGTTTTTTTGCACCAAAAGGCAGCACTGCGTATATTCTATGAACATGAGAAGTTTAATAACTGTGCTGTTTTCCTGCTAATGTGTCACAGAACGTGAGGGTAGCAGAGTTATTAACTGTGGCAGAGCAGGTATTTTTTTTCCCAATTAAGGAAAGCAAATGGCGAAGCCAGGAGTAAAACGTAGCTGGGTGCGTCTGATTTTTACAGGTTGCACACGCAGCCGACACGTGTCCACCGCCCTTAGGACGGACAGAGGCAGGACAAATAGAATTATTTTCCGTTTTTTTGCACCAAAAGGCAGCACTGCGTATATTCTATGAACATGAGAAGTTTAATAACTGTGCTGTTTTCCTGCTAATGTGTCACAGAACGTGAGGGTAGCAGAGTTATTAACTGTGGCAGAGCAGGTATTTTTTTTCCCAATTAAGGAAAGCAAATGGCGAAGCCAGGAGTAAAACGTAGCTGGGTGCGTCTGATTTTTACAGGTTGCACACGCAGCCGACACGTGTCCACCGCCCTTAGGACGGACAGAGGCAGGACAAATAGAATTATTTTCCGTTTTTTTGCACCAAAAGGCAGCACTGCGTATATTCTATGAACATGAGAAGTTTAATAACTGTGCTGTTTTCCTGCTAATGTGTCACAGAACGTGAGGGTAGCAGAGTTATTAACTGTGGCAGAGCAGGTATTTTTTTTCCCAATTAAGGAAAGCAAATGGCGAAGCCAGGAGTAAAACGTAGCTGGGTGCGTCTGATTTTTACAGGTTGCACACGCAGCCGACACGTGTCCACCGCCCTTAGGACGGACAGAGGCAGGACAAATAGAATTATTTTCCGTTTTTTTGCACCAAAAGGCAGCACTGCGTATATTCTATGAACATGAGAAGTTTAATAACTGTGCTGTTTTCCTGCTAATGTGTCACAGAACGTGAGGGTAGCAGAGTTATTAACTGTGGCAGAGCAGGTATTTTTTTTCCCAATTAAGGAAAGCAAATGGCGAAGCCAGGAGTAAAACGTAGCTGGGTGCGTCTGATTTTTACAGGTTGCACACGCAGCCGACACGTGTCCACCGCCCTTAGGACGGACAGAGGCAGGACAAATAGAATTATTTTCACTTGTTTTACAAGCAAAAGGCAGCACTGCATATATTCAATGAATAATAACTGTGTTGTGGCCCTGCCTACACAATTCTTTCCCTGCAGTATCAATGGAGGGTGCAATGCTCTGCAGAGGCGATTTTGAGAAGCAAAAAAAAATGCAGCACAGCTAACAGCAGCCTGGACAGTACTGCACACGGTTAAATATGGCCCTAGAAAGGACCGTTGAGGTTCTTGAAGGCTACACTCACTCCTAACACTCTCCCTGCCTATGCAGCACTTCTGTCCCTAATGCCAGGTGCAACGCTCTGCAGAGCCGATTTTGAGAAAAAAAAAAATTGCCACTGCTAACAGCAGCCAACACACAGCTATCAGTGGCCCTAATAAGGACCTTTGGGGGGTCTTGAAGCCTACACTAACTACCAATTCTTTCCCTACAGCAGCTCCGGTACAAACAGCACTGTCCCTCATCTAACTCACACCGCATCTGAGGCGAACCGCGGGAGGGGCCGACTTTTATGTTCGGGTGACACCTGATCTTCCCAGCCACTCACAGCAGGGGGGTGGTATAGGGCTTGAATGTCACAGGGGGAAGTTGTAATGCCTTCCCTGTCTTTCAATTGGCCAGAAAAGCGCGCTAACGTCTCAGGGAAGGAAGTGAAAGTAACCAGAACACCGCATGGTGTTCGTTACGAATAACGAACATCCCGAACACCCTAATATTCGCACGATTATCAAGCTCGGAAGAACACGTTCGCTCATCTCTATTTTTTTTTTAATACATAGTTTTATTTCTTACTTAGAGACAAAAAAAAGATACAAAATCAGCACACTATAAATGATTATTATTATAGTTCTGTGAATACATTTGGAACACATGATATCTGTCTATAGTTGTCATTGCAGGCGTTTTCTTCATGTTTTTTGCAGACTGCAGTGTTACATTGTGTGTTACTGTAATCACACTGAAGATGATGCTGAAAGAAGAAAATACAAGAAAGTTACTTTACTGTACTTAACATTAGAGTGATATAATAAAAGCTGTAGCCTAAACAATAGCTGTGACAGTAAATAATGAAATACTAATATACAAAACACAAGGTGTATTGGTGGCGACTCACATCTTAAAAACCTGCTGGGGATTTTTATGTAGGTTTGCACAAAAATCCGCATTTTATATGTGCATTTTATTGCGGACTTTGAAGTTGATCCATATTAGAATGCACAGGTTACTAGTAGACTTTGACGCAGATACCAAATTCTGCAGCACATTTTTAAATTGATGAATTAATGAACAACAATATGTTTCTAGAGCCTGTTGTGTTTCTCGCACAATGGACTTTATTGCTAGTATGTTAAATGACTATTAAAAACAATAAGAAAACACTTAGAAGAGAAAGTAATATAAAAGGCATGTGTGTGTCTGTAATACACAGTGCTGGGAAAAAGTATTTGCCCTTTCCAACTTCTATTTTTGCATTTTTGTCACACTTGAATTTTCTAGATCAAACTACTGTTACTTTTAATATTAAACAAAGATACTCCAAGTAGACACAAAATGCAGTTTTTAAATTATGATTGCATTCATTGAATGAAAAATGTTCAGTTCTATTCAATCCTATGTAAAAAAGTAATTGCCTCGAAGCCACTAAATCAACCAGTAAATCAAAATTTTAATTGACAACTGGGTTTAGTTTCATTAATCACACCAGGCTTGATTACTGTCAGAGCTTTCAAATCTAAACAGCACTTAAAAAGAACTCCAGTGAAATCGTGAATGACACGATTTATAAATGGAGGAAACTTGGAATAGTGGTGGACCTTCCCATAAGTAGCAAGGCAACATAGATTGAAAATCTTAAAAAAATAAATGACCAATTACCCCGAAATATTGATCCAGAAAAAGACAAAATAATAAACAAACATGAGGTAGAAGGCAATTTTTCTTACTTCCTGACTACAAATCTGTCAATCAGAATAAATCCCTGGATCAACAATTCTATTAGTAGGAGCGATGGACCTACCAAAATTTCACCAACAGTTCATCCAGGGGGTAATAGAATAAGTAGTGACCATTTAAAGAACTGAACGCCTTACCTACCACAGTTAAGTTCAATAACACACTGGGTAAAAAATAGCATCCATGGGACAGTTGCAAGGCACAAACCAAAAAGAACACATCTCAAATTTGCCAAAAAACATCTAGATTGATGTTCTGCCATACAATGTGTATATATCTCCTTTTTCCTGCTTTTAATTCACTTTGCATTTTGTTAATTGACAAAAATGAATTAACATTTCTATTTTTCCTGAAAAAGCCAAAAATACCTGAAGGTCTGCAAAGCAGACACGGTCGCCATAGGCACGATCGCCATAAGGCAGGCACAATCGCCACCGGCACAATCGCCGTAGGGCAGGCGCAATGGCCTTAAGCCCTGAGGATATGTAGTCAGCCAGACAATAATGTGTGGAGGAGCAACTTGTTCCTGGCAAGCTAATATGCAGTCACCCACTCAACCCAGCCCAGAATGGGGAGGAGTGACTGCATATACTAAAAGCCTGCACATGTGAACGATACCAAAGATGTCAGCCATAGATAGGTGGTGACCCACCATACAGGATATCAACCCTGGCTGATATGACAGCGGGTTGCCCTGTATCTCTAAGGTGGGCCACACTGGCTGACATCTTGGGCTCCCCCACCAACTAGCAAACTACATACAAAAGTACTAATGCATACTGATAAAATGCGGGTGTTAGTACTGCATTTTGGCCAAAACGCATAGGCTGACGGACCGCGTCGAGGTCACACCGCTTCCGTCAGTACCTACGCTAACTCACGATAAATTACATAAAATCACAGAGGTGAGGAAAAAGAAAAAAACAAACACATTCACTGAAAAAGCCAAAAATACCTGAAGGTCTGCAAAGCAGACACGGTCGCCATAGGCACGATCGCCATAAGGCAGGCACAATCGCCACCGGCACAATCGCCGTAGGGCAGGCGCAATGGCCTTAAGCCCTGAGGATATGTAGTCAGCCAGACAATAATGTGTGGAGGAGCAACTTGTTCCTGGCAAGCTAATATGCAGTCACCCACTCAACCCAGCCCAGAATGGGGAGGAGTGACTGCATATACTGTATTTTGCCCAGGCTTTTAGTATATGCAGTCACTCCTCCCCATTCTGGGCTGGGTTGAGTGGGTGACTGCATATTAGCTTGCCAGGAACAAGTTGCTCCTCCACACATTATTGTCTGGCTGACTACATATCCTCAGGGCTTAAGGCCATTGCGCCTGCCCTACGGCGATTGTGCCGGTGGCGATTGTGCCTGCCTTATGGCGATCGTGCCTATGGCGACCGTGTCTGCTTTGCAGACCTTCAGGTATTTTTGGCTTTTTCAGTGAATGTGTTTGTTTTTTTCTTTTTCCTCACCTCTGTGATTTTATGTAATTTATCGTGAGTTAGCGTAGGTACTGACGGAAGCGGTGTGACCTCGACGCGGTCCGTCAGCCTATGCGTTTTGGCCAAAATGCAGTACTAACACCCGCATTTTATCAGTATGCATTAGTACTTTTGTATGTAGTTTGCTAGTTGGTGGGGGAGCCCAAGATGTCAGCCAGTGTGGCCCACCTTAGAGATACAGGGCAACCCGCTGTCATATCAGCCAGGGTTGATATCCTGTATGGTGGGTCACCACCTATCTATGGCTGACATCTTTGGTATCGTTCACATGTGCAGGCTTTTAGTATATGCAGTCACTCCTCCCCATTCTGGGCTGGGTTGAGTGGGTGACTGCATATTAGCTTGCCAGGAACAAGTTGCTCCTCCACACATTATTGTCTGGCTGACTACATATCCTCAGGGCTTAAGGCCATTGCGCCTGCCCTACGGCGATTGTGCCGGTGGCGATTGTGCCTGCCTTATGGCGATCGTGCCTATGGCGACCGTGTCTGCTTTGCAGACCTTCAGGTATTTTTGGCTTTTTCAGTGAATGTGTTTGTTTTTTTCTTTTTCCTCACCTCTGTGATTTTAACATTTCTATTTTTAAAGCATTCTTAATTTGCAGCACTTTTTCCCCACCTGTCTAAAAGTTTTCTACAGTACTGTATCTCTTGGTAACACTACAATATTTACTCCTTTATGAGAGGGCATTATTACTATTATAGATCCCTTCTCCTTAATGCTATCCTCCCGAGCTTAGTCATGTTTTGAGCTTTCATAGGTTGACACTCTTATCTGCTAAGTAACTAGACCTACAAGTAAATCAATACCCCTAATCTATAAGTGGAGGATTCTTCACACTTTTCATTCTAAAGGCTGGCTTACAAAAGCGTATAATCGGCGGCCGTTTTCACAACCGGACGATATACACTTTCATCTGAGCAGTTCACCCCTTTCCCTCCCCCTTACCGACTATCTGCCTCTCTCTGGCTCTTTGCAATGGGAGTGGGTGGGATGGGGGCAGAGCTTAGCTCCCACCCCTTCTTGCAGCCAGCAATTGGAGTGAGTGGGACAGAGCGGCTTAGCTCCACCCACACCCTGCCTTCCATTGTAAACACCAGAGTGAAGTAGAGAGACAGAGAGCCAGTGAGGGAGAGGGAAGCATATATTGGCTGGCCATGAAAACGCTTGCCTATATACACTCGTGTAAATAAGCCCATAGCGTGATATAAGGGCCCTGACCCTCAGATCTTTCTCCTTCTTCCAAGAGGTCTTTTAGGTCCCTCAACCATGCAAGGTCATTGATTTCCAGGCTCAGTTCCTCACAATATTGGCGGTCATGATTTTTAAAACATTTTCACCAATTGAATTTTCAAGCAAAAAGGTTTATGTCTTTCACCCACTCAAACATATTATATTTAACAGTAGTTACAAATCTTAATCCTCTGCAAAAGCCATTTCTCCAAATCAGTAAATTGTTTATCTGAGAGATTAATAATCTATAATAGTTCCACTGTATTCTCTACTACTCCTTTCTGTCCATCAGCATATACTGAATAATTAGGGAAGGATTTTCTAAAAAACTGGGATTTTCCCTAGCCCTCCAGGAGCCTCAGACCCTAAAGTTTCTTCTCCCTCCTGAAGAATGTCTATGAGAGTATTGTGTCCTACCGTATTATTCAGTTTTGTATCAGATGAATCATATTGAGATGTGTTCTGTCCACCTGGCTTGACTCTTTGTTGTCTTTAGACAGACTATGCCACCATCTTTTTTGCAGTCCTCATTGAGAGCAGCATAAGATAGAGACATTCACACTGATCACAGTCATATGTCTCCTGTGTAGATCTATGTAGTAGTTTAGGAGAAAATGTCATTTTATTTGTAGCACCTAGACACAAAGCTAGTCCTGCATATTTATGAGCTGCAGGCTAGCCACACACAACCAGCTCTCAAGCCAATGATTGTTTTCTGCTTATTACTGTGCATATAGAAACTGCTGCCAATCATTTGCTGGAGGGTTGGGTGGGTGTAGGTCGCCTGCAACTCATGAATATCCAGGACTACTTTAAGTAGTCTTCTATGTGTGTACTGCTATTGATTAAATGTAAGTTTCTCCCAAACTACTACACAGATCCACACAGCAGACATCACTGGAATCAGTGTGACTGTCACTGTCTTATGCTGCTATCAGAGAGGGGTGCAAAAAGATGGTGACAGTCTGTTAAACCCCTGAAGGACCATGTCCTTAAGGGCTTATTTACACAAGCGTACCCCGGCAGGTGTTTTCACAGCCGGCCAATATACACTTCCATCTGAGCAGTTCCTCCCTTCCCGACCCCTCACCGGCTCTCTGCCTCTCTCCGTCTCTTTGCAATGGGAGTGGGCGGGACGGAGGCAAAGCTAAGCTGTCACATCCGGAGGTTTCACCTTGTGGTTAATGGAGCCGATGGCACCCATTGATGTATAGAGAGGATCATGCTTCTCTGTCACAGCTGTGGCAGAGGATTTCTTCATCTCCACGGGGAGTCCCCTCATCATTGAACACTCTGACAGCACTGTCGCAGTGTTCAGTGACAAGGGGACTCCCTGCGTGAATGAAGAATTCCCCTGCCACACTTGTCACAGGAGCGCAATGTTTTCAATAGGGTCAACGCTTCTGCAGCCCCATTGGAAGAAATGGGCTGCCAGCAACCCCTGCAAGGATTTTTGGGGAAGGGCTTTAAATATAAACCCCTTCTTGAAAATTATCCCTAGAATGTGTAAAAAAAAATATTATATATATATATATATATATATATATATATATATATATATACATACATACACATACACTCACCTCTCTGCCGCTGCCGGGGCTCAGGCGCATCTAGCCACTTAGTCCTCTTGGACCGCTCTGAAGTTCTTTCAGCAGGCGGGGATTTAAAAAAGCCACCTGCTGAAAGGGCTGTGTTTGATTGGATGAGCACTCAGCCAATCACAGGCAGCGCTCAGCCATTCATTGAATTCAATGCAAAAGCGCTGACCCCATTGAAAACAAAGGGGGAACATCGTGCTCCTGTGCCACAGCTGTGGCAGGGGAATTCTTCATCCCCACAGAAAGTCACTGAACTCTGTGATAGTGCTATATAGTAGATCACCAACAGCACTACTTTTCACCACATCAGTGGCTGGACCTTTCAAATGCAACTGCCGCTAATAACATGAACGTATTCCACGGATAGAGTCCACAGGTGAAGAAAGGCGGCAGCATCCAGGTTTACAAAAATGAAAGTCAACCTTTATTCTCCCATGACATCAAAACCAGACAGCAACGTTTCGACCAGATAGCCTTTGTCAAGCTATGGCAATGACAGTGCTGTTAGAGTGTTCAGTAATGATGGCACTCCCAGCGGAGATGAAGAAATCCTTGGCCACAGCTGTGGCAGAGGATGGCAATCTTCTCAGTATCTTGTCAATGAGGCCGCCACTGCTGCCAGCCCCATTGACCAAAGGTGAAACCCCTGGATGTGACGGCATTCAGGCATTTCACATCCAAAGAATCCCGATGCCAAAGTTAGTTGTATTTTGGAATTTTCTGTCCTATTTTTTACCAGTACAAATTTTTTGCGCAGCTAAAAATCGGACATTTGACCGCGGCCATTGAAAAGCATTGGTTCTAATAGATGCGAATCGCAAACGCAAAAAACATGCACAACACAAAATGCTTGACTGACTGAGCCCTGAGGATGCATTCACACGTTACGGAAATGCTGCAGTTTTTCTACAGCAGAATTGAGGAAAAACCACAGTGGAAAAGTTTACTATCAAAGTGAATGGGATTAAAGCAAATCCTGTTCACATGTGGAGGAAGAAGAAAAAAGATCACTGCAGTTGCAACTGTTTTGTAACTTTAGCCTGCAACATTACTGCAGATCCACTGTGGAAATTCCACAACAAATGCGCAGTGCTCTCGCAATGTGTGAATGCACCCTGACTCTTACCTATGTTTTGTATGTAAAAAAAAACAAGTTCACATGGCGACCAATTACTGAAAATGCCTCATTCTGTATGTCAATAACTTCTTAAAACTAATTTTATTGACAAGTTTAAAATTAGGGCTACGGAACATACATATTCATATAGAACTGAGGACACTTAGTCACATCAATATAATTCTAACTCTAAGGCCTCATTCACACAGGCGACACAAAATTGCAACGATATTGCATTGATGGTCAGCGCAATTTTGCTGCGATTTCTAAGTCATGCGACTTTGTAGCACCACATGCAGCACTGCCTGTGATTGGTTGAGTGCTGTGACCAATCACACGCAGCACTCAGCTGTCAGTTAATGAATGGCTGAGAGCTGCCTGTGATTGGCTCAGCCAATCAGATACAGCTCTTTCAGCAGTTAGGGATTTTAAATCCCCATCTGCTGAAAGAGCTTCAGAGCAGTGCAGAGAAAAGACAGGCTGGACGCGCCTGAGCTCTGCCAGCTGAAGAGAGGTCAGTATATATTTTTTTATTTTTAACACATTCTAGGGATGATTTTCAGGGAAGGGCTTATATTTAAGGACTTATATTGCTGGTCCCATTGAACGCAATGGGAGAACATTGCGATCCTCTGCCACAGCTGTCACAGCTGTGGCAGGTGATTCTTTACTCCCCACAGGGACTCCCCTTGGCACTGATCGCTGTGACAGTGTTGTCACAGTGTTCAATGACAAGGGGACTCCCGTCGGGAATATTTACACCGCAGCGGCGGAGCGGTGAGTATATATATTTTTTACTTTTTCTATTTTTTTCTTTTACACTAAAAGGGATGTTTTTCAGGGAAGAGCGTATACTTAAAGCTCTTCCCCAAAAATCACTTCAGGGGTGCCAGCAGACCATTGCCTTCAGTAGAGCCGCCGGCAGCAATGCGGCTCTATTGAAGACAATGCAGGGACCTTCATACACGCGTGTTTTTGCGCATACAGGGGTGTGCACCTATGTACGCACCTATGTACGCACACGCTCGTGGGAAGCCACCCTTATGTTGTAGAAACAAGACCACTGCAAGATGGCACGAAATGGCATTCTCAACATTTGGTGCATTTGCAAAAATGCAACTTTGGTCGCAAAGAGAAGCCCTCATGAATTGAAAAAATGAAGTGACTCTGTCCCTAAGGGGTTAATAAAACTTACATATCATTCGGCACTTTTTCTGTTAATGTGCTTGGTTGGTATTTTTCATGCAGGTGCATTATATGGGAAGCTCAAATAATTCACAGGCATCAAAAATGCGATCAATAACATGATTGAGGAGGTTTCCCGGAATTATCAGATAGAAAGGAACAAACTAATGATAGGTGAGATAATAATGAAAGCATTTTGTTTACTGGAGTCATCCTTTAAACTGGCCGCAGCTTTAACCCCTTAACGCCTCAGGATGTAAGCTTATGTCATGGGCGCATGGTACTTCATGCAACTGAACATAAGCTTACGTCCTGTGTTTAAAGTGTCGCTGCAGTGCCAAATGCGGCGACACTGTAGTGATGATTGCTAACGTTGTTAGCAGCCAATCACTACTTGCGGGCGGCAGACCAATCACCGCGGTCCTGCCTCAGTGATTGCTGTGACTGATCAGTGAAATTTCTCACTGACCAATCACAGCGCAGCAGCCCAGTTTGCGCTGTTCACAGTGCGATCTCTCTGGAATCACTGAAGTGTGTTTCTGGTAGTTGTAGAGCTCCCTGTCTGTTAAGAAAGAGAAATTATAGTGATTGGTAGGGTAGTTGTCACTTTTGTCCTGGACTGCTAACAAGATCAGGGAACAAGGGACAGCCAAGACGGATGCAGGAACTAGCTTGTACAGGTGGCTAGATGCAGAACAGACAGAGAGCACCTCTGCAAGAAAGTGAAGTCCTGTATATCTCGACCGTGCCACGTAAATGCAAAATAAACTAAAAGGGAAATCCTTTCCTTGCAAAACCCTACCCCGGGAGGGAGCCCTGGCTTTTCGGCAGGCCAATCGCTTCCGGCAGGTGCGGACCCACACTCGTACCAAGACCATTACAAATCCCTACCAAGAAGCCCTGAGCACACAAGGTACAGTGCATGAAAATAGAACAAGTACAGACAAACAATAGACACAAACAGGGAACAAACCAAAGCACTGGAGACAGACACACAGCAGCACTGAGCAGGCTGACTGCTCAGGGCTCACTGAAAAATTCATCAGCAACTCCGAGGCAGCAAGAGCTGGATCTTATAGGGAGGAGGTAGAAGCCGATTGGCTGACAGAAATGTCAATCACCAGCCACACCTTTTTGACACTAGCAGGACTAATTAACCTATACTAGAAAGCACAAGAGCTGTTATCCTGGCTATTCTGGATAGAACCTACAGAAACTAGGTGTGGTAGCAAACAATTAACCATCTGCTGACTGAGACGACAGTAGTGTAGTGTGATCTGTAGTGTAGTATGATCTGTAGTGTGATCTGTAGTGTGATCTGCAGTGTAGTGTAGTGTAGTGTAGTAGGATCTGTAATGTGATCTGTAGTTAAGTGTGATTAGTAGTGCAGTGTGATCTGTAATGCAGTGTGATCAGTAGTGTAGTGTAGTGTGATGTGTAGTGCAGTGTGATCAGTAGTGTAGTGTATTGTGATTTGTAGTGTAGTGTAGTATGATCTGTAGTGTAGTGCAGTGTGGTCTGTAGTGTAGCTCAGTGTGATCTGTAGTGTAGTGTAGAGTGATCTGTAGTATAGTGTGATCTGTAGTGTAGTGTAGTGTTTGTCTTCTTTTGATGCACTGTGCAAAGCGGTTTAGTCATTTCCTCTTAAGCTACGGCGCTTGAGACGTTAACTGTTAATAAAATCGTAGCTTGCATGTAAATGTATCAGCCGTCATGTCATGTGGTATGTGAGAAGGTATAAATGGGAGTGCTTGAGAGTGGGAAAGAAAGCTACATGGAGACACCTTCAGTCTTCTTGTGGTGAAGATGGAAGCGGAGGAGAGATATCCCATGCTGTTTGTGTTCTTGATGTGAGTGGAGTGAGCCCCAAGAGAGAGTAAGAAATTGTAAGTAAATCTTCAGACAAGGCCAGTGCAGAGGAACTAATCAATCCTCTAATTATCTACTTTTCCTACGCGCCCGTCCAGAGTAAGGATGACTGTGTAGAGGTACACCCTGTAATTGTCACACCCACACGTCTCCAAGGCTGGGAAAATACTTCAAACTAATAATTGCTGTCAGAGTTTTTGTGGAATGACCCTACCCCCTTTCCTCCTCCGGGGTGTTCCCCTTCCAGGAGCAGTTCCTGGCAGATAATGTAGACTGCAGGACCAATGTCATTCTGAGTTTCCTTCCTAACCTCTGATCTTTTGTCTTGCCTGCACTGTAAAGACTTTAAGTGAACTGCCCTGTAATTATTTTTTTCAAGTTACCAAATAAAGTTTATGCCAGACTGTAACCATTCCTAAGGACCTGAAGTACTGAAAAACTGCCTCTGTCTGCATTTATTCTCCACTGAAAGTCATACCGGTGTGTAGGAACAGTGTTCCCCATTCTACTGTGCATTGGCATTCCCTATCCTAGGGGTGTCTTTGGTGGCCTGCAGTTATACTCTAGCCTTGGCTGTGTGTTATGCCTCAGGGAAAAGAGTCTGGTAAGTGCCACCATGACAAGCCATCATTTTACCCTCCCAGCTCCCCACGTATGTCAGGTGACCGGGGTCTCTCTATCAGACACTGCATAGGTATAGCGTGATCAGTCGGAATGCTCGTTTAGTCAGTGAATTTAGTTTAGTGTCTAATCGTATCGTTGCTAAAAACAAAATGTTCCTTTGTGTTCCTATTTCGTAGTCACCCATACTGTCATTAGTTAGTGTAGTGTGTGGCTAGTTAGTGTAGCGTGTGGTTAGTGAGTGTACCGTCAGCGTATCCCTCAGTGTAAAAAAATTAAAAAGTTCCTGTTGTTGAAAATCTGCAAAAAAATGAAAATGTTCTAATTTTTTATGCATTTTTCCTTAAGTCCTGTAAAACATCTAAAGGGAAAATACACTTTCTAAATGCTATTTTGAATACTTTGAAGGGTGCAGTTTTTTAAATGAGGTGATTCATGGGGGGTTTCTGATATACAGGCTTCTAAAATTCACGTCAGAACAGAATTGGTTCTTAACCCCTTAGTGACCAAGCCTGTTTGCGCCTTAATGACCAGGCCAAATTTTGCAAATCTGACATGTGTCACTTTAACATGGAAAAACACCAGAAAGGTTTTGCATATCCAAGCGATTCTGACATTGTTTTTTCGCCACATGTTGTACTTCATTTAGGCGGAAAAAATAGACCGATAGAAATTGTGTTTATTTATTAAAAGCGCCAAAATTGGGAAAATTTTGAAAAAAATCGTCATTTTTTCACATTTCCAACTGCAATATCTTAAATATGTGCAAACATTATATAGAAATTTTTGCTAAGATTTATATTTCCACCCGTTTACTTTATTTTGGGCGCACATTGGAAAAACTTTCGGTTTTTTTAAACCATTTAGGAGACGTACAAATTTAACATTACTTTTTAGCATTTTGAGGAACACTTTGTTTTCCTATACCAAGCAGAGATTGGAAAGGCTCATGAGTGTCAGAATAATAGATACCCCCCCAAATGACCTCATTTTAAAAACTACACCCCTTAATGTATTCACTGAGGGGTGTCTTGAGTATTTTGACCCCACCTTTTTTTTTCAGGAATTAATTCAATTTAGAGGAGAAAAAGTAAAATTTCATATTTTTGCAAATCTGTCATTTTAAAGACATATTTTTTTCCTATAGTTTACATGAAAATCAGGATTTACACCCCAAAATGGATACCCCTATTTCTCCCGTGTTCAGAAATATACCCATTGTGGCCCTATTGCTATATCTGAGTCCACAACGGGGCCCAAAATAAAAGGAGTAGTCAGTGTCTTTCAAAACAGAAATTTTGCTTGAAGTCCTTTTAGGCCCCATAGCACACATGTAGAGTTCTTGAGCGCCCAAAACCATAGAAAACCCCCACAAATGACCCCATTTTGAAAACTAGACCCCTTAAGGAATTTATCTAGGGGTGTACTGCATATTTTGACCCCACAGTTTTTGAATGAATTCAAACCAAGCAAAAGGAAAAAAATTGTGATTTTCGTTTTTTCGACAATTCTGTCATTTTAAAAACAGCTTTTTTTTGTACAGCACACATAAAAAGGAAGACTTGCACCCAAAAATGGATACCCCTGTTTGTCCCGTGTTCAGAGACATACCCATTGTGGCCCTAATCTTATGTCTGGATACACAACGGAGCCCAAAATGAAAGGAGCGACCGGTGGCTTTCGGAACACAAATTTTGCTTGAAGTCCTTTTAGGCCCCATTGCCCACTTGTAGAGTTCTTGAGCACCCAAAACCATAGAGAACCCCCACAAATGACCCCATTTTGAAAACTAGACTCCTTAACGAATTTATCTAGGGGTGTACTCTTCCTCGTCTCTCTCTATCCCCCCTCCCTCTCTCCCCTTCCCACATCTCTTTCTTCTACCACCTCCCCCGCCTCTCTCTATCCTCCCCATCCCTCTCCCCCTTTCTCTCTCTTGTTCGTAAGCAGTATTCTTTATATGAAACACTTGACTTTCCCTAGTGGCGCTGTTGACTCAAGCGCAACAGTGCCGATAGACTAAGAATAAGAAACTTTGATGTGGCCTGACAAGTCACTGAATGCATCAAACTCAAATTTTAAGTTTTTCCGGGGCAGTGGTGTGGATCTGACAAATCTAATGACACCTAAATCATCCACCAAAGGTAAAGCAAAGGGGTCAAAGTGTAGTGCAAGAAAAAGCATGTAGGCTTCTTTATATTAGATATGGTGGATGTGGCCTAAAGGTAATTTCTTTTGGAATGCCCAATGAACTGCATTGAGATGATTTCCCATCTCTTACTGCTGGTATTAGTACTTACTAGTGGACATACTTTAGATCTACAAAACTCGGCATTGAGAGGTACAAAAATTCCACTTAGAAAACTGCTGCAGAGTGACTAAAATGTGGTCAATACTATTTAACGTTTAAAAAAAAAGAAAACTTCCGGTTGCGGCGCCATGGAATAAGCAGCAGGGACAGAGAGCCCCGGTAACCCCGCTCCAGAAACAACCCTGAACACAGCTGCTGTCAACCCTTCAACCCCGAGAACCAGTCCACCGCTTCAGGGAAGCTCCGCAGAACAGCCTGGAAAGAAGGGAGACAGCGGCGCCAACCTCTTCAGCCCCGCTGCCGGCCGCGTGGTAAACCACCCCCACAGCAGCCCAGATACCTGCATCCATAGCCAGACAGCGGACCGCCGACGAGGAGCAAATCCCCGGAGTCCCGGCGACAGCGCTCCTAAGACAGCGCGGACGGAGCCCCTGGGAGCCGGAGGGAGGACAAGTGTGAGACGGTAGGAGACACGTGTCCCCCTCCCCCCAGGCAGAGCTGACGGCGGCCATATTGGTCTCTGCCCCATAAGCAGGAGATGGCAGCATAACCCTAGGGAAACCAGGAGAGCTGGATATATGAATCCCCCTGGAAGCAGTAGCAACAACACATAACCAGTGGGGACAAGGAAGACTAAAAACCCTTACAAAGAAGCCATTAGCCCCCCAAAGCACACCTTGGCATACTGGTACAGGAAGCCCAATATAAAGTAAAACTAGCCAAACTCTTATCTCCTCGGAGATTAGTGGACCTGCCACTCGTGCAACAATATATTTGGCGCATAACGCATGCAGCTTTGACACTCATGCCATATTATACCCTGCGCATAACATTGGCAACCTCACTACTCGGGCAACAATAGACTCTGCGCATAACGCTTGCAGCCCTGCAACCTGTGCAACAATAGACTCTACACATAACATCAGTAGCCCTGCAACTCGTGCAACAATAGACTGTGCACATAAAGTCGGCAGCCCTGCAACTCGTGCAACAATAGTCCCTGCGCACAACGTTCACAACCTTGCAACCCGCGCAACGATAGACTCTGCACACGTCTGCTGCCCTGCAACATGTGCAACAACATACTCAGCACATAACGACGGCAGCCCGGCAACTCGCGCAAAAACATACCCTGCACATAACGTTTATAGTCCTGCAACTCGTGCAACAATATACTCTGTGCATAACGTCTACAGCCCCGCAACTCATGCAAAAATAGACTCTACGCATAACATCTGCAGTTTCGCAACTCGTGTAACTATAGACTCTGCGCATAACATATGCAGCCCTGCAACCCATACAACAATAAACTCTACGCATAATATCTGCAGCTTTGCAACTCGTGCAATAATAGACTCTCCGCATAAAGTCTGCATCCCTACAACTTGCGCAGCCATATACTATATGCTCATTGGCTGCAGCCCTACAACTAGTGCAACAATATACTCTGCACATAACGTCTGCAAGCCTGCTACTCGTGCAACAATATAATTTGGGAAGAATGTGAGCAGTCCCGCAACCCCTGCAACAAGAAACTCTGCGCACAACGCCAGTAGCCCTGCAACTCGGGCAGTAATATACCTCGCGCATAACACTTGTAGTCCTACTACCGGTACAACAATATACTCTGTGCATAACGTCCACAATCCTGTTACTCGCGCAACAATATACCCGGCGTACAATGCCTGACCTTAACAAATATGGAGGAGTTTGTGGTCAAAACAAGGCGCAACAAAAATAAGCTAACGGAGACGCCATCAAAAACCCCGTTCAAAACAACAATGGGGAGAGAAGACACACTCAAGGATGGGGCCCCACTGGGAGAACTCCCAGGGTCTCCTACACCACTTGACCAAGAGAACCCAAGAATAAAAGATGCAGCATCACTTGATTATAAACACCTAGCAATTGAGGTCACAAAACGTATCTCTCCGGGCATACAGGAGACATTGGCAGCCACAGTGACAGGCACATTACGCGAGCTCCACGATAAAGGGACACAACATAGCAATCGTATCGAGACAATGGAGCTCGAGGTAGAAACCCTATCATCAGGACTCAATACCACATCTAAAAATATAGATCAGCTAAATCAAGACAATAAATAACTTTGGGAGCGATTGGAAGACTTAGAGAATAGGTCCCGACGAAATAACCTACGCATTATTGGAGTCCTAGAAACATACTTGCAAAAGGATTTACACCAGTTATACGAAACCACAATCCCAAACATCCTTTGGATTACCCACAAATGTAAAGTGGAACGTGCCCATCGCTTGGGACCCGACAGGCGAACATTCTCCACGGAATAAACCGCAAGCAATAAAGCACGTCCAAGACCCACAATAGTGAAATACTTAGACTATACAGATAAATCATTGATTCTGCGGAATTTCAAGAACCGCAACAACTTGCTAGAAATTGAGGGACACAAAATCCTGATTTTTGCCAACTATTCAGCAGAAGTCCAACGGAAGAGAAGAGCGTTCTCTCCTATTTGTTCAGAGCTCCACAAAAAAACAACAAAAATTTGCTCTACTTTACCCTGCATTATTGAAAGTGTTCTGCTCTAATGGAACCATTCTTACTTTCCAAGATCCGGAAAAAACAGAACGAGAGCTATCCTTGAGAGCCGATAGGAGATCGCAGCACAGACAGGGAGATCGCTCCACCCAACACCAAGCGAAAACAGGAGACGACGTGAAGACACCCAGAGCGTCCCCGAAACACCAAAGGAACAACACCGCAGGCCCGCGCCGGAACCAACGACCCCCCCGTGACATCCCAACAGGGTCGTGAGTATGCGACCTCACGGAAGGGACATTATGGGGACAATTGGGAAAATCGCCATGAAACAATAGCTGTGTGAAAACAAAAAATGGGGGGACTGATTATATCGCTAACAGGTTTAATTGTTTTAATACGATTTACAATTATCTGGAGTGGAAAGTTAAAATATGCAGAATAAAAATGGAATTAGGTTTAACTTGATTCCATGACGTAATCTACAAGAGGAGCAGATTGGTTTAACAGTCTGAAGATATCTACAGTTGCAGTTTCGCGACTGTAAGAAGCCTAAGCTCCCTGATGACAATCACAGAAAAATGGCCGTTACTTACTGACTGAGGAGTGCATATAGATGCATCCTCCTCTCACCATGCAGGTAGCTGACTACCAAATGGAGGAGCCTGTCTCGCACAGGTGTTATTGGCTGTTATTTTTCTGTAATTGTTTTAATTCTTGATTTCCCCTTCTGTGATGCATTTATATTAGTGTAGGGACCACTACAACGCAAGGAACCGTGAAGTGGTTAGTAGGCTCATGTATCTTGGCCAACATTCAACCAATGCCTTGCATTTATTATCTATCATTCACATGCAGTGTGGCATTAAGACTCCAGGGGGAGCCCAGGGTGGCAGTACCAATGTGGTTCACTGATGGATATGCAGGGCAACCTGCCGAATTATCATGGCATCATTAATAGGTTGCTGGTCTGCATGGTGAACTACATATATCAGAATGGTCTGGCACCCTGTATCCACTATGTGTGGGAGTTTATACCAAGCATCCACCCCCCTCATTATCAAGAGGCAGTGTGAGTGGGTGTCTTACCGGTGTCTTGCACAGGTGTTATTGGCTCCTCCATTTGGTAGTCAGCTACCTGCATGGTGAGAGGAGGATGCATCTATATGCACTCCTCAGTCAGTAAGTAACGACCATTTTTCTGTGATTGTAAGCTCCCTGATGAGACTTACGAAATAGAATTGAAGGAGGTCACTTCATGCGCCCTTCCTTAGGGGTGATGCAACGCATTTTACCCTAAGGGAGACTGCATTACTACCCCTATTGATATAGGCCATAGGGGTCTAGAAGTAGAAAGAAGAAGATTAAGAAAATATTTGACGTTAATTGAGAGTTAATAATTTAAAGTTGAAACCTTTTCTTGTTCTGTTGGTTCGTAGGGGCATTTTAAGCATCCAATTCCTACCTAAAAGCTACCTAGAAAGGAATTTAACAATATGCAAATCATCTCATGGAATGTAAAGGGACTTAGATCACCGCAAAAACGTTCGGTAATACTATGCCACTTAAAACGTCTGAAAGCAGACATAGCCTTGCTTCAGGAAACACACTTAGGGGAGGAGGACTACTTTCGGATGCGCAGGATGTGGGTCGGGGAAATGTACGGATCACCAGCAGTACAGTCAAAAGCAGGGGTACTGATTTTAATTAAGAAGGGGTTAAATATAGAAGTAGAAGGACAGTGGCACGACTTGGAAGGGAGGATAGCACTCCTGCAGATCAAAACAGGAAAGGAGAGCTACAACATCTATAATGTCTATGGCCCCAACACCAACAATAAACAGTTCTTAGACAATCTATCGGACAAAATACTGGCAGACACCGAGAAGAACAAAATAATAGGGGGTGACTTTAACGCGGCTATTAAGATGGGTGAGGATAGGCGTAGCCAGGCGACTTGGAGCGACCGGATCAGATATCATGACCTAAATTTTCTAAACTTTATAAATAATTCTGCCCTAAGGGACGCATGGCGTGAACTTAACCCAGAGGGGCGAGAATTTACCCATTTCTCACACGCGCACAACTCATGGTCCAGAATAGACTACATACTAATGCCGTCCCTTTTAATGTCAAAACTCACAAAAATCTCCATAGGGGAAATGGTGGTATCAGACCATGCGCCAGTGATATTATCGCTGCGCGAAGAAACCCCTGAGGGGCACAGATTACATATGGAGATTCCCATCATACCTAGCAGAAGATGAGACGTTCTGCGCACTATTGCAGGGGTGGTGGATGGAATTTATGTCTGACAATGAGGCTCACTCGGACAACCCTCAGCTACTCTGGGACACAGCCAAGGCAGTTATCCGGGGCAGGGTAATCTCATACGTGATTTCCTTGAAAAGGAACATTAAATATAACGTTAGTAGATTCAGTAAGCAACTACGCGATGCATATACCCAGTTTCAAGAAAAACCAAATAGCCAAAGCAAACAGAATTGGACAAAAGGAAACATATGAGACCTGGCTACAAAAAAGGGAAGCGCTAGCGTATTCACGTAAAGAGGCAAAACTATTTAAATACGGAAACAAGGCAGGGAAAATCATGGCCAACCTGGCAAGAGGACCTTTTCAAAGGTCTAACATCTCATGCCTGAAAGACTCTGTGGGAAAATCACACTCTCACTCCCAAAAAATTAACAACATATTCCTTGAATTCAACTCGAAACTATACTCACAACCACAATCACACATAGCTACTGGGGAAGATCTATTTTCAGACACATCGTGGCCCAAATTGACTGAGGAACAATCAAATCTACTAAGCACACCAGTGTCCCAAGGGGAGATAAAAGAAGGCATCAAAAAGATGGGAAACAATAAAGCTCCGGGCCCAGATGGCTATACGAGCGAATTTTATAAAATACTAAAAGATCAATCGACCCCACTACTTGAGTCACTATTTAATGGATATATGCAAAATAACCCAATCCCCTCGGACACAAACGTGACATATATCAAATTGCTACCCAAACCTGGTAAAGACCCCACAGAGGCCAAATCGTATAGACCAATCTCCCTAATAAATACCGATCTGAAATTAATGGCCAAAATTATGGCAGATCGCCTGGCCACCATTATGCCTCATTTGGTCTCTCCAATGCAGGTGGGCTTTACGAAAGGCCGCTCAGCAATTATAAACATACGGAGAATTCTGACAATACTAGATGATATTAAGATACACCCAAACGCTCACCTTTCCCCAGCCCTTCTCACAATAGACGCCGAAAAGGCTTTCGACAATGTATCATGGTCTTGGCTGAGGAAGGTGATGGATAAGATGGGCTTCAAAGGCCCTTTCTGCTCCTACCTGTGGAAACTCAACTCTTCTCCACAGGCACGAATTCACACCCCGGGCTTCCTATCCCCAAGCTTCCCCCTACAAAAAGGGACGAGGCAAGGCTGCCCCCTATCACCACTTCTATTCAACCTGGCAATTGAACCATTAGCACGAAAGCTAGAAGGCAATACCGAGATAAGGGGTATAGAAGTTCAGAATAAAACCGTAAAAACCATGCTATTTGCGGATGATATATTGATAGCGCTCTCCCGACCAAAATCAGACCTACCACGGGTCTTTGCCATGCTAGAAACCTTTGGAAAACTCTCAGGATTGAAAGTAAACACCACGAAATGCAAACTATTAGATATCTCCCCTCGGGGCAATCTCACAGATACAAACACTGGAAACTACCCAGTCAGTATAGCAAAGTCACATATCAAATATCTGGGCATAAACATAGGTAAAAAGCCAGAATCCCTTTACACATTAAACTATCCCCCAATAATGCTCAAAATAATAAAGGAGCTAAATGGATGGAGCAACCTCCCTCTCTCCCTCACGGGTAGATGCCACTTGATCAAAATGATCAGCTTCCCAAGACTTCTCTACCCACTACAGACAATTCCCCTCCTACTCCAAAGGCGCCACCTAGCAAAACTACATACAGCATTCACAACCTTCGTGTGGTCACGGAAAAAACCACGCGTAGCCTTAAAAAATTAATGCTCCCCATAAGCGGAGGAGGACTCAACTTCCCAAACATTCAACTATACAATGTGGCTAGCCTTATGAGGCACTCATTAGATTGGTTACGAAACTCTCATGATTACTCAAACACGGACATAGAAACAGAACTGTTTACTCCATGGAGCTTGAACGCCTTACTACACACAAACTACTCCAATCTCCCAACAGAGTGTAAACACTCAATAATGGCAAAAAACACTATAGCAGCTTGGAAAATAGTCTGAAAAGCTTTTGGTCTACCGTACAAGCTCTCTAAGCACATGAACCTGTGGCAACACCCAGAATTTAAGGAGGGGAGAGAAAATAAAATGTTCGAAATGTGGCGACATAAAGGGATTATGAAAGTCCATCACCTCATCCATCTGGAATACCCCAGATATAAGACCTTTAAAGAGATATGTGAGGAATATAGCCTACCCCCGTCCCACTTCCTGCCATTTACCCAAGTGCGTAAGTTCCTCCGGGATAGACTAGCGGACATAGCTAAGGAGGCGATACTCAACCCAATAGATAGCATGGTAAAAGATTACACATACAAACACTCAATTTCAAGACTTTACACTAAACTTAGAGGGGGAGGGGTGACGAAAAACAATTTTAACCCTAACCTATTCAAAAAATGGTCCCGAGAACTTCAAGACACAGAGCTACCCGAGAAACTGACTGAGAGTTGGACTTCGGTGAGGCAGGCGGTATCAAATGAGAGATGGAGGGAAACCTACTTTAGAATAATCCATGGAGCTATATACGGTTTTGACAAGCCACAAAATCCAAAAGGGCCGACTAGACTACAAGCGTGTCCTAGGTGCGCCCACCCAAAGACCGACTTCTTACATGGCATATGGCGTTGCCCCAAAATACAGAACTAATGGACAGATGCGCAAAAACTAATCCAAGATATAGGAGGACAGCTCCTACAATTAACTCTGCAGACGTACATCTTTCAACACTTACCTAACCAGACAAGAAATTCCAAAATGACTTACACTATATTATCGATCAGCAAAAGATGCCTTCTAAATGACTGGCTATTAGAAAAACCCCCGCGCTCAAAAGATATTATACAGAAATTAAAAAATCTGCTAAAAGTAGAAAGGATAGAAATAGAAAGACAAGTAGAATCCCAAGCCCCAAAATTTTTCAAAAAGTGGAAAAGATTTATAGAGAATTTCCTCAACCCTCAAGAAATACATGAGTGCATGAATCAATTCACTAACACCTCATGGTACTACATTCAAAAGGACACAAACCAACTAGGATCCCTTGAGATTAGATGATGGGGCGCGAGTGGGGGGTCGGATGCTGATGAGATCTACCGCGAATAAGTTAATTGTTTATAGATACTTGGATCTTTGTTTTCAAACCACTGTATTAAAAATTTTGGGGACTTAGGGGAGGAGGGTTGTTGGGGGGGGGGAGAAAAAAGGAAAAACAGAAGATATAAGTATGAATAAAATGATATACATTGTAACCACTGTACAGAAAAACCATGTTAACATCTATAGGCGATACCACCACTGTAAATGGATATTTTGAATATATGACTTTTGATGTTTACCAAAACTTGTACATGTATGATCTTCCTAAATGTCAATAAAAAAGAGTTTAAAAAAAATAAATAATAATAATGTTCAAAAAAAAATGTTCTCAATACTTCAAAAATCATAAAATTCTACTAATTTGAAATTTAAAAAATTCAGCAGTTCTGATATTGTGCACATCATTAGTCTTGGGAATATCAGATCTGATTTTATTTAAATGTAGAAAAGTAAAAATATTTTCTTTACCTGAACATGTCGGATAACTCACTGCTAGCTCGGAACATGCTCCAGTTGGTTGACCCCGATGGTAAAATCCGTTCTTACATTTAAAGTGGATTTCTTCACCTTCCATGTAGAGAACTTCATTATCATGTACTTCATCCAAATCTAAATTGTTTTCATCCAGACCTTCCTGAGTTATGCGGCATGTCTCTATGAGACAAAATAGAAAAAATTATTGTAAAAGTCATTTTGTAATATAAGTACTACAGTGACGCCTTGCCTAACTTTCAGGTGTTATAGCAGCATAAAATGCACGAGCATTCTTTAGGCCCTAAATATAAAAAGAAAAGAGGTCGCAACTTGATTATTCTATTGCAAAAGTAGGTGCACACCCATATGTAATGTAACTTCCCAGTGTTGTACAAGCATGAAATTAGGCATGAGCATTCTTTAGGTCCTAAATGAGGAGAATGGGAGGGGTGGCACCTACTGCAGACGGACATTTGTACATGCAGCCTTTGAAGAATCTAACACTCATGTATGTGTATACATATTTTATTTCTCGGTTCCTCTAAAGTAACACTGACTTCATAAAATTTTCTGTGCGAACAACCCATAAACACCTGTATCAAATTAACTCAGGTGAAGCCGGGTACATCAGCTTGTTTATCCAGATGTGAAAAAACCCAAACTCCATGCATACCAATTTGAACTTTTTTAAATTTTCTGCCTTTTGATAAAATGAGTCTATGGATATGGATAGTACAGAAGAGGGCTTCCAGTTCTGGACACCCTTTATGTGATAGAATGGAAAGACTCTGTATGAGCATTCCATAGATGGAACGTCTTTTAAATGTATGTGGCTTCCTTCAGTAACAAAAAAGTTGATTGCCTTTGTAGACAACCACTTGTAATTAATGGCAAAAAAAGCTGTAAAATGTATGCTTAAGGCCTGTCACACAGGCAACAAAGTCATACGATTTTCTAGCATTGTGACAATGCTAAAAATCGCATGTATGTGAAGGCCCATGCTTTCGTATGGGTTCCTTCACATTTGCGATGCCTTGTAGCTTGGCGCTCATCTAATCAGAGTCAGCGCTCAATGAACCAATCACAGACATTCATTGAATATTTTCAATGAATGGCTGAGATTGGTTCATTGAGCACTAGCTCTGATTAGCCAAGCGCCATGGCGTTCAGCCATTCAGAGGCAGCGCTTCCTGGAGGGGGGGGGGGATTGGAAATCCCCGGCCAGAAAACATGGCTAAAGACCAGTGATGGGGACTGGGGAGAAGACGCGGCAGGGCTGACAGTGCTTCTTAGGTGATGTATGTGTTTTTTTTGCTTTTTTCTGCATATAGGGCTTATTTCAACCCTCCCCCACTCACCCCACCCCACCCCCCCGCCCCCGTCGAAAATCTTTTCACGTGGTGCTACAAAGTTCCGCGACTTTGTAGCACAACAAAATTGCACTATTGCCCTGATGCGATATCGCTGCAATTTTCTCACAGCGATATCGCGATGCCCGTGTAAACGAGGCCTAATAGAAAAGGTTGTGTTAAAATAAGAAGGAAAACGGGAACTCCTGAAAAACTTCAGTATTTTTAAATTTAAAATGTGAATAAAGGTTTTACAAAATTTATTGATTTTTATGTAACATCTTGATTGATAGCAACAATGAATATTAAATTATACTTACTTCCAGAGAAGCATCTGGGATACTTAAATTTCCCATCATAACATTCAATCTTAAAAAGTGCTTGATTTGGTCGTTTAAATCCTGACATGCAGGAAACATATAATTCAGTTCCATGTTTATAATTGCTATCAGGAATACTTTTCTGGTCATCAGATGACACTAACTGAATGTTGCTTTCACTAAGACCTTCTGAGGAGATTTTGCATGGACCTGAAGGAAAGGTAAAAGGGAAACATTTTTTTTTATTCTTTTAGAGCATCATGAATATTTCTAGAGGTTGAGTTGAATGTACTTACGGTAACATACGGGTAGATCAGTCCATTGACCATTCTCACATTTAGCATTTATAGGGCCATTTATCACATAGTTTTCATTGCACTCAAATGCCACAGATGAGCCCGAGTCATATCTGTCCTGCCGTTCAGTTTTGAGGAATCCATTTACGATTTCTGGAGTCTGGCAGCTTTCTAAAAAGTCATAAGGACAAGAATTTTAGAACTAGTTAGAGCTCATAGAAAGTGTGCACAGCTCCTCTTTGATGCATACATAATCATAGTTATCATGTCAATAACAGTGACAGTCATCAACTGGTGGCTGGTTTCTTTTGGATCAGTCTTTGCTGTGACCAATAAGGCATGCACCATTTTTTAAACCATCCAAATGCAAAATTACATAAAAAGATATTTTTTGCATGTATGAATTATGCTTTCATAAAAGCAATTTCTTTTAATAGCAAGAGTGAAATAATGCTGCAAAAAAGCCCCAATTGTTCTATAGGTGTGAATTTAATCTAAGACCTCATTCAGATGGTGACATTTTAGACAATACTTTCATCAGTATTTCTAAGCTGGTTGTTCTCGGTAAGAAAAACTAAGTAATCCTGTAGACAGGAAACATTCTATTTGGCTAACAAAAATATATGATGTTATAGAGAGCTTTCAAACCTACGCAGGGTTTTTCCTAAGGCATAATGGAACAGATCTAAAGACGTACTTATATAAAAACATATACACATGATCTCATGGGAGGGCACAAACATGGTGTGCTTAATTTGCACTTGAAACAAATTCCACAACAGGATAATGGGGCACAGATATGATGCAATTAATAGCCCTTAGATAAATACCAGGAAGGGATGAGCATAGCAGTAAATACTAAATTAGTCCAGTGACAAGGAATGTGACAGTTTTATAGTATCTAAATTGATGTTAGGGGGTCAACAGACCAGTGTGTTACCTTTGCTCTGGCTTTCACGTTTCTCATAATCTCCACCGATGTAAAAGCCCACCTTATTCCATTTCTGATACTATCAAAGGTGGTTATAAATTTATATTCTCAAATTCTTATGTGATAATTATATCATCAATGTAGCAAAAGTAGGCCAATTGTTTGCTGGGGCAGGGGGCCAGAAAGTCCCTCTCCAGTTCTGCCATGAACAAATTGGCATATTGCGGTACCATTTTACTGCCCATGGCCGTTCCGATGAGTTGCAGGAATATCTCTTTGCCAAAAGGAGAAATAATAGTGTGAGGATAAATCTTGTGAGTAGCAACACCGATTCAGAGACAACCCCACTGGCCTCAAGGTGTGCCTAGCAGTCAGTCAGTGCATTTTCATGTGGGATGTTGGTGTATAATGATTCCACATTCATAGTGGCCAGGACAGTGCCATCAGGGAGGGGACCAACGGTTGACAGTTTATTCAGGAGGTCCGTGTTGACCTGCAAGTAGCTGGTTGTATTTCTCACTAGTGGTTTAAGGACACCTTCTACCCATCCTGAGATTTTTTACAGAGAGGGTTCCCACACCTGAGATAATTGGCCTCCCTGAGTTGCCAGCTTTGTGTAGCTTGGGAAGCATGTAGAATACACCAACTCTGGAGTTCTCCAGTATTAATTCCAAAATGTTTGTGGAGCCCACAGACAGGCATTTAATGACCCTTCTTAATTCCCTTACATATTTTTGAGGCAGTACTTCATCCAGTCTGGCGTAGTATCTGGTGTCTGTCAGCTGTCGGTCTGCTTTTTTTCATGTAGTCTGATGTATTCATGAGGACTATAGCGCAATCTTTATCAGCAGACTTAATTGTGATCTCCTTGCTGTTTTTGAGTGCATAGATGGCCCTTCTTTCCTGCATATTGATACTAAATGTTTCATTTTTCTGCTTGTCCAGTATAGTAGACTGCACCTCATGTCTAAATGAGGCTATATATTTGTCCAAAGTGGGGTTGTAGCTAGGAAGGGGTGTCCAACCAGATTTCTTCATAGCCCCTAGTTTCTCCTGTGTTTGAGTGCTTGAAAGTCCTGTGTCCTATTTGTCATGGAAAAACTCTTTCAGTCTTAGTCTCTTGAAATATGCCCCACGTCACTTCAGAGTTCTGTTTTGTCGAGCATTTTAGTAGGACAGAATGAAAGTCCCTTGGAGAGC